>NC_090255.1:989803-1034803 GCF_037325665.1 Littorina saxatilis
GAAGGCAAGGCTAAGTAAAAATAAAGGTACCCTTATGCATAACATTATTCATGGATGTGTACCTCAAACCATATTTTCCAAATTCACGTTAAAATCTTCACGCCAATTGATGAGACTGAACATGCCTCTGCCTAGGATTGACCTATTCAAATCTAGTTTAGTCTATTCAGGTAGCAGTCTCTGGAACACTCTTCCGACAATCCTACGGCAAACTAGCAGCACAAACGTTTTTAAGACCAGATATACGTCTTATCTCATGAAGTCTAAATAAACATCTGTTGTCGCTAGAATGGTTGTTAAAACCAACAACCGGTGCTTTTTAACAATGTATTATTATTTTTATATACACTGATTTTTTCGAATGCAGTGTATGTCAATGGGCATGGCATTTACAGCTTTGTTGCGTCAGTGCAATCTACTCTATAATTCTTAACTCATGTCAAATGAACTTAACATTTTTCATTTAAGCAATGTATGTACATTTATGATATGTTCTTACTTTCATTTGATTATAATCATGTAGCAGTAGTTTTCTTTACTTGCTTATTCTTTAGCAATTTTAGACTAGTCCCTCTTTAGGGCGAGGGCCAGATGTAAAAAAGCAGACCACTGCTTACTCTATTACCCTCGTTAAATAAAGAATTGTTCTTGTTCTTGTTCTTGTTCTTGTCTCAATCCTCGCTAACATTCCTCACTAAAACACAAGATTGGACAGGCCAGTAGAGGTTTTTGTTGTTGATGAAAATCTGTTATATATCATTCTCTTCATTGTTAGTGGTTGTTGTTGTTGTTGTTGTTGTTTTTGTTTTTGTTGTTGTTGTTGTTGTTGTTGTTGTTGCTTCTGTTGCTGTTTTTTCTTTGTTCTTCTCCTTATCATCCGCGATGCTTCTTACGTTGCTTTGATCTGAAAATGTTACCGTCTTCAATGGCGATTACGTCTGACACAAGTCCTAAGTCGGGTATGGCCATGGCCTTGCTTGCTGCATTCCGTCTTCGGGCGTGTTTGTATATACGCAAGTTCGGACTTAAAAGTGTGTTCCTTGAGTTAAGACTATCACTCTAAGCCGCTTAGTTGTCTTATTTATGACAGGGACTGAGAACAGCACAATGGCCTTGCACCTTTCACCCTTCATAGTAAGGGAGATAACAAGCAGGGTTGGTGATATACAATCCGTTAATCCTTATGTATCTCACGATAAACATCCCCCCCCCACCACACACACACCGGACCAAGGTTTGTTGATTCATGTTGCTACAGTGGAACTCCCTGTTAAGAACACCCAATTAAACACCCCCCCCCCACACACACACACACACACCGGACCAAGGTTTGTTGATTCATGTTGCTACAGTGGAACCCCCTGTTAAGAACACCCAATTAAACACCCCCCACACACACACACACACACCGGACCAAAGCTTGTTGATTCATGTTGCTACAGTTAAGAACACCCAATTAAACACTTCCTCCTTTTTTAAGACCTCGGGTTTTTTTCGTTTTTTTTAATAGATTTTCTGTTGGATAAGCTCTGTAAGTGTACCTTTTTTTAAGACCCCCCCTCCCTTATTAAGACCTGATTTTCTCAGATTTTTGAAAGTCTTAAATGCGGGGTTCCACTGCAGTATGATCCGGCATGTACTGTTTGGTGACGACCCTTTGATGAAACATGCATTTTATGTGTCTTTTCGCTGAAAGAAAATCAGTGCTAAATAATTGTGATTGTTGGTCTTTTTAAGTAAGTGTCTGTTTGGTCTTTGCTTTGCTTATTGAACCATAAATAAGGAAGATTCTGTCTGTACATACAGTCAGACAATATCGATGCATTGTATTGTATTGTATTGTATTGTATTCGATTGCATTTTTTTATGAGTAGCCCACAGTGTCTCCAAAAATCGCATCCGTTTATTGTTTCCCGACTAACGTTGTTGTCTACTACGGACGTCGGATCATAGAAACAACAGCATTCATGCACGACATCACAAGACATCACACGACATTGTCCTCTGTTCAAACTAGTTGGCAATAACTTCAAAGACAACACAACAAGACGGAAACAAATGCAACCAACCATCAGCAACACAACAATAACAACAGAGTTCTTTGTCATTGGACGAACAAACGCGTTCCTCATGTAAAAAGTCCATTTTTGTTTTGAAGCTCATCGCTTTGAATTCACGAGAGACAGGGGGAAGGGGGAGGGAGGGAGGGAGGGGGGGGGGAGAACTCAAATACGATGATTTATTTGTGTTAGACATAAGCCTCTCACAAGATTGATTGGGGGAGGGGTTAATTAACAAGTAATTACAAATCAAGCATTCCACAACGAAGCACATCACTGTACTTTTTTCAAAGTCAGGAATACCTTGACTCACATTGCGTATCAACTACGTATATCATAGCATCATGATGTCAACAGTCCTTCAGTTATTGACATTATGCACTGTGGTGACAGAATGGAAAAGTCACAAGTACGTTTGAGGCGAGAGAGAGAGAGAGAGAGAGAGAGAGAGAGAGAGAGAGAGAGAGAGAGAGAGAGAGAGAGAAAGAGAGAGAGAGAGAGAGAGAGAGTGTGAAAGAGAGAGAGTTCAATAATGTGTGAGAGGGTTGTCTCCTGCAAAACAATATTAGTTTTGCTAATATGACAAATAAAAATAAAAAATAAAAAAAAATAAAAATAAATAAGATTAAAAAATAAAATTAACAAATATTAATATAACATTTTGCTTTGTGTAGGTTCTTTGCGTGCTTGTTTGTATCGAACTTCTTTGTGCACATTTTATTTTCACGCATCATTAAAAAAAAAAAATCAATTCCTTTTTTCAATGCTGATAGTAATCACAACTTACCTTAATGATCTGCGCATTGTCTGTAGTGGTGAACATGGCCGAGCATCCTCCCAGGAACACGAACAGAATCTGCGCCAAGAACTCCGCCCCCACTGCTCGCAGGAAACTCGCTGACTTAATCTCTCCGGCATCGAATATTTTGTACGATTTTTTTCTCCCGTCGCTGCCCGTACGAATGGCTTCCAATTTATTAGCCGTGTAGATGTAGAGACCCTCCATGGCTGAATAGCTGTCGGGAAGAGTTATTGCCCCTTGTTGTGGTGGTGGAACAGAGTTGTCTTCAGCGGGGTGGACTTGCACGAAAGGCATCGGGCTGGTTGGGTTGTCGCGCTTTATACTTCACGGGTGGTGGTGGTGGTGGTTGGTTGGTTGGTTGGTAGTTCGGGGTTGGTGGTTGAAGGGTGATGAGGGTGGTGGTGGTGGTGGTGGGTGTAGACGGCGATACAAGGATGTACGGGTTGAGAAGGAGGAGGGGGAGTGGGGGGGGGGGCGGGCAGAGGGGGAAGAGTGAGGGGTGTTGTGTACAAGGAAGGGGAGAATAAACAAAATCCTTATTAAATGTGAACGGACTGAAAAACAGAAAGGAAGGAATGGGAGGGGCGTAGGGGTGGGGAGAGGTGGTGGTGAGGGGGTTGGGGGAGTAGCTAAGTAGACGAGAGGGGAGGAGGAAGGATGAATGGAAAAAAGGAAGGAGAGTTTAGCAAAGGAGGGAGAGGATGGGGGGGGGGAGAGAAGAGAAGTTCTTGTTAAAGGGAAAAGGGAGCAACAAAAAACTGGTAAAGAAGATGAAGGAGGGAGGGAGGGGGAGGGGGGGGGGTCTGTAGTGAAGAAGCGAGACCGCAGGTGTGATGAGAAGATCTCTGTAAACAGAAAACAAACAGCTATTGTCATACCTCTTGATGTATTATTCAATAATCTTAGTTTCTCACAAAAAGGAGCGACATGTATTCCAACAAGGAGAGAGTGGAGTCACACGGGAGAGAGTGGAGTCACACGGGAGAGAGTGGAGTCACACGGGAGAGAGTGGAGTCACACGGGAGAGAGTGGAGTCACACGGGAGAGAGTGGAGTCACACGGGAGAGAGTGGAGTCACACGGGAGAGAGTGGAGTCACACGGGAGATTTGTGTCGTCAGACAAAGTACAGCTTGAGACACACAGTGGTGGGTAGGAGGGTTTGTACCCACAGGATTATGGTGGATATTCAAACAATTAGAGAGAGAGAGGGAGAGAGACAATGACAATGACAATGACACATTTTTTATTTACGAGGGTAATGGCATAAGCAAACAGGTGCTTTTTTACATCCAGCCCTCGCCCATGGGAGGGTTTAATCTAATGATACGTTTTAAAAATGTTGGAATATCAATTAAAGAAGTAATAAAAAAACAAACGACGAACAAGCAAACGATTAACAGACTAAACAAACAAAAATATACGTATACAAACCAACATGACATATTATTGTCAAAGGCATAATGAAAATTGTTTCAAGCAAGAGAGAGAGAGAGAGAGATAGAGAGAGAGAGAGAGAG
Organism: Littorina saxatilis; assembly: GCF_037325665.1. Classification (NCBI taxonomy): domain Eukaryota; kingdom Metazoa; phylum Mollusca; class Gastropoda; order Littorinimorpha; family Littorinidae; genus Littorina; species Littorina saxatilis. The sequence goes on from NC_090255.1 coordinate 994,184, forward strand.
AGAGAGAGAGAGAGAGAGAGAGAGAGAGAGAGAGAGAGAGAGAGAGAGAGAGAGAGAGAGAGAGGGAGAGAGAGAGAGAGTGAAGGGAGGGGTAGTAGCGACAAAAAGCAGTAAAAGCAAAGGAGAGGGTTTGGGGGGAAGGTGGGATTAGTAGGGGGAGGGGAGGTATACGGGAGCCACGGAAAAGGCAGAGTTAAAAACTGACACAGACTCAAGTTCAGACGGAGGTAGGGGGGGGGGGGGCGGATTACCAAGCCAATCAAAACGGAGGAGGTGAGAGAAGAATGGAGGGGGGGGGGGGGGGTTGTGGTTAGTGTCAACAGAAATACTTCACTACACCGCTCAGTGTTTATGTAAAAGCGAGCAATGGGTCAACAGAGAGGAACGCAGACGGGCGAGGGGTGGGGGAGGGGGTAGGACGAAGGGGAAGTGAGCTGAGATTTGAGTGACAGGTCGTACTATTAATACGAACTTACTCTCCGTCGATCACACAATTGTTCACTCGTGTCACCCCCTGCTCTCGCTAATGGACATGTCCTTGTCGCTTTGTCGTACACACACAATGCGCTGACCTGGCGAGGCGACTATTTCAGGTAGGGGCGACAGGTTACGTAGTTGAAGGCGATGAATGATTGTGATAATCCCAGAGTTCTGAAACATTAACGATACCATATTTATTAAAATGGTGAATTTGTTTATGTCATTATAAGCACCTGATGAAAATCAAGAAACGTTGACATGTTATGAAAACAAACCAGCAAGAATCTTTTAACATATTTTTCTTTTTATTCTGAGTTCTGAAATGAGACTTTTATGTTCAGAGAAACGTTAAGATATCTACGTTCTCGCGTAAAACTGTTTCAGTTGCAGATACTGAGAGAGCCACGTTGCTATGTGGAACGTCGCCTGCATGGCGCCCGTCACGTTTCGCGGAGATAAGAATCGCTTGCGGCTAGCCTCTCGCTTTGCAAGGCAAGAACTAAACACGACTGGCTGATACCCCAACAGTGCTCTGCACTAGTCGGTAAACAGCCACGAACAGCCAATCGGATTGGCAGCTGTGCAGCCGCCACCACTTTCAACTCAAAGCCATGACGTTCCCTACACAAGGCTTTGATAACGAACGGATAAGGGGCGTAACTCCTTAGTCATATTACAGTTGAAAATTCAAAGCGGGTCGGCTTCACTCAATTTCTTGGCATCAGAGGCTTGACATAAATTAGGAAAACAAATGGTTGGACCCATCATGGACCAACTAAAACGCTGTAGGGCAGAATTAATATTTTGATGGTATTTTTGAACGTTCTCAGCGTCACTGTAGGAAGTGGCGTTCTCAGCGTGCAGAAAGTGAGCGTCAAGTCCCTTTGTATCAACAACGAAAATCTTTGCATCTTTGAATGAATCGAAACGCACGAGACTTACCACTCGTGCGTTTCGATTCATTCAAAGATGCAAAGATTTTTTTTAATTTTTTTTAATTTTTAATTTTTTTTTTTTGCATGTCATTTGCATACCATCGGATGAACGATCTGAACACGAGAAAAGCTTTTTCCTCAAGTCGGTGACGTATAAAGTGTTTTGATTAAGAGATTGTCCAATACACTGGGCAGATGTGCTTGTTAACTTCATGTAAACTATTTCTCTGCTGATACATTTAGTGAATTCTCTGGAGAACATTTTTTTGTCAACAAAATACGAAATCCTATGAGTACAATTCTGAAAACAAGCGATAGACAATAGCATGAGATTTTTGTTATGGCAAGACTCAAATCCCTCACTTAAATAAGGGGGTATGAAAAAGACTATGAGAGAAAGGAGGGAACCAAAGTGGAATACAGAACAAAAGACAGACAGTGTCAACTCTTTATCAAGATGAAACAAAATACGTGAATGTAAGTTAAATCGATTTCCTTAAACTTTAAGCACATGTTCAGAGAAACCATGACATATCTGTACATTTTTGGATTCAGGAAATGTAAAAAAAAAGAAATTCAACGTAAACAATTTTGAATCTTTAATAAAAAATTACGGATGTAGCTCAGTCGGTAGCGCGCTGGATTTGTATCCAGTTGGCCGCTGTCAGCGTGAGTTCGTCCCCACGTTCGGCGAGAGATTTATTTCTCAGAGTCAACTTTGTGTGCAGACTCTCCTCGGTGTCCGAACACCCCCGTGTGTACACGCAAGCACAAGACCAAGTGCGCACGAAAAAGATCCTGTAATCCATGTCAGAGTTCGGTGGGTTATAGAAACACGAAAATACCCAGCATGCTTCCTCCGAAAACGGCGTATGGCTGCCTGAATGGCGGGGTAAAAAACGGTCATACACGTAAAATTCCACTCGTGCAAAAAACACGAGTGTACGTGGGAGTTTCAGCCCACGAACGCAGAAGAAGAAGAAGAAGAAAATAAAAATTACAATTTCAATTACAATTTTTTAAATTGTTAATGAAAAAACTAATTCTTAACCCTCCAAGGAGAAATGCATACCCCATGACAGGGACGGGGTCAAAGATTCTCTGACCAATATTTTAATCAATTTTATTGAAAAATGAAGTCGTCACAGCGCCGCCTCAACTTTTTCTTAACAGGCGGATATTACGTCATCAAATGCATTTGCTAAAAAATGAGAGAGTGGTAAGTCTCGTGCGTTTCGATTCATTCAAAGATGCAAAGATTTTCGTTGTTGATACAAAGGGACTTGACGCTCACTTTCTGCACGCTGAGAACGCCACTTCCTACAGTGACGCTGAGAACGTTCAAAAATACCATCAAAATATTAATTCTGCCCTACAGCGTTTTAGTTGGTCCATGATGGGTCCAACCATTTGTTTTCCTAATTTATGTCAAGCCTCTGATGCCAAGAAATTGAGTGAAGCCGACCCGCTTTGAATTTTCAACTGTAATATGACTAAGGAGTTACGCCCCTTATCCGTTCGTTATCAAAGCCTTGTGTAGGGAACGTCATGGCTTTGAGTTGAAAGTGAGCCGCCACTTTCCTCGTGTAGCGAGCACCTCCACAGGCATGCACGCCTACCCTCGCTGTACCCTGGCCTTGCTCGCGGAGAGAGGTCCATTAGAAACGCTACTTCCTCGCCTCACTCGCAGCACTCGCCACATATCGCGGCTGAGAAACGGAAGACAGGACTCTGTTGGTGCAGATTATAGAAATTGGTTTTAAAACTGACATCAGTGTCAATTTACAACTTTAATTCAGCGAAAAAGTCCCCCTCCGCAGCGGGAGCAGCGAGGCTGGTGATGACTTGGTCAGTGCCCAAGTGAAAGGGTGCTCCCAGCCCATGTACCAGACTGGAGAGATCTGTTGCTTTACATGGCCGTTTACACGGGACAGAAGGCTTAACTTTAAGATCATAAGCAATATGTAAACACTGTGAGCATTTAAAGGCAGTGGAGATGAGTGTTTTTAGGGAGAGGAAGGTTATGGTACATTTAAACATCATTCTCAGACAGATTTAACTATTGGGAGCATCAACAGGCAGTGGAGATCAGTGTTTTACGGAGAAGAAGGTCGGTTACCCTAAAACACCATCCTCAGACATATCTAAGTATTTTGAGCATGTAAAAGGCAGATGAGCTCTGTGATGCTTTACATAGTTTTTACATGAGACGTCAGAACCTTCGAACTCAAAAATAATTATCTTAACATATAGGAACACCCGATTCATAATGTAACGACTCTCAGGCCCCCCCGCACAAAGACAACACCAACGGTTTAAAATACGCCTATATTGAGCATAGCATTCATGATTTAAACGACACGTAACATCCTAATTAAGTATTCTAAAACTACTGAGCCGTTTACAGATTATTTGTGACATTGTTGTCATAGTGATAAAGACACTGATTATCCTGACAAGCTTACACTACTTATCGTACAGCAGCTTATCGTACAACAGCTTATCGTACAACAGCTTATCGTACAACAGCTTATCGTACAACAGCTTATCGTACAACAGCTTATCGTACAACAGCTTATCGTACAGCAGCTTATCGTACAGCAGCTTATCGTACAACAGCTTATCGTACAACAGCTTATCGTACAACAGCTTATCGTACAACAGCTTATCGTACAACAGCTTATCGTACAACAGCTTATCGTACAACAGCTTATCGTACAGCAGCTTATCGTACAACAGCTTATCGTACAGCAGCTTATCGTACAGCAGCTTATCGTACAGCAGCTTATCGTACAACAGCTTATCGTACAACAGCTTATCGTACAACAGCTTATCGTACACCAGCTTATCGTACAACAGCTTATCGTACAACAGCTTATCGTACAGCAGCTTATCGTACAACAGCTTATCGTAGAACAGCTTATCATACAACAGATATGCGTCTAATTGTCACCGAGGAAGGGAAAACCCCGAGAGCATCAGTGGGATCTTTTTGACAATCTCGAGCTCTGGTGTAAGTATGTGTGAAACATATGTCACGGCGACAACATGACAGACAGGAAGATTGGAGAAGAATGCCATGCTTTTCACCATCACCTTCACCATCCTAACTTATTTGTATTTAGAGAGACATACAGACAGACTATGGACAGGCTCTTAGGCAGACAGACCAATGCAAACAGTTGCAGACCTGCATGCCTCCAATCCATGGGCATCTCTCTCACTGTCTCACTCTCTCTCTCTCTCGGTCTCTTTCTCTCTCTCTCTCTCTCTCTCTCTCTCTCTCTCTCTCTCTCTCTCTCTCTCTCTCTCTCTCTCTCTCTCTCTCTCTCTCTCTCTCTCTCTCTCTTGCTTGGTGATTTTAACATTAATTTACAGAGACCCCAAACAACTTGGGGCTCAACCACTGCTCTATTTGGTCTTCACCAGCTAGTTAAAACCCCTACAAGAGAAACCAATAATTCATCTACCCTTATTGATCACATTTATACTGATAATAAGACCACTGTTTCAAATGTTCAAGTAGTACACTCCACTTTCAGTGATCATTATTCTGTTTTTTGCTCAATTGTTCTGAGATTGCCCAAATCACAGCATAAAGGTCATACAACTATCGAGTACAGAAGTTTTAAATACTTTGACGAGTCTGCCTTTTTCTGTGATCTTAATCGAGCGCCATTTCAAAGCGTATTTAATTGCAGTAACGCAGATGATGCTTGCAATCTTTTCCATGAGATTTTGTGTTCCATTATTGATAAACACGCTCCACTACGTCAGCATAGGGTGAAACATCCCCACCTGCCCCCTTGGTTGACATCGGACATTATTGAGGCTATGGCGTTGCGTGATTTCTTTAAAGAACATAACATGAAAAGCGAGTACAAATTACAAAGGAATGAAGTTTTGAAAACGGTAAGGCAAGCAAAAGCAGATTATTTTAATAAATTGCTTTCTGATAAGAGAGATACTTCTACAATTTGGCGAGCAATGAATGAAGTTCTTGATAAATCTCGAAAGAGATCGACCAATTCTCCGTCACAAATAACTCCAGAAGATTTTAATCAACACTTTATTTCGCTCGCAGAGAAACTGAAAGCCTGTCTCACGCAGAATGAGTCCCTTGATATTGATGTCTCTCTAGAAAAATTAAAAACATTTTGTGGACGAAAGTTGACTCAAAACGAAACGTTTTCTATTCCACCCATTACTGTCCACGAGGTTGGAAAACTGATAGAACAGATGGCGAATAAAAAGTCAATGGGTCCCGACAAGATTCCTGTCCGGTTGCTCAAACTTGCTTTACCATACATAATTGATTCACTGACTTATGTCTACAACCTTGGCATACAACAAAACGTTTTTCCCTCTATTTTAAAATGTGCCAAGGTAGTGCCACTCCCAAAAAGCAAGGATCTTACGGACCCTAACAACTTTCGACCAATTTCCCTCTTACCTGTTTTATCTAAGCCTTTGGAGAAGCATATTCAGAAATATTTACTGGAATATATGGAACGAATGAATTTGTTTCATCCATTTCAGTCTGGATTTCGCTCTAAGCATTCATGCCACACTGCTCTCAGCTCTTTATGTGAAACTTGGTTATCAGCTATTAATGAGTCCGAAGTAACAGGAGCGTTATTCCTGGACTTTAAAAAAGCCTTTGACCTTGTAGACCACTCCTTATTATTAAAGAAATTACAATGCTACTTAAAAGATGACTCTGCTTGTGCCTTCTTCGAATCATATCTTTCAAAACGGAAACAATATGTATTCATCAACTGTAAAACTTCGTCTATTGATTTTGTCAAAAGTGGTGTGCCTCAAGGGTCTGTATTAGGACCTATATTGTTCTGTATTTATATAAATGATTTACCTCTTCATGTGTCAGATGAGAAAGTAAGATGTGAGTTCTTTGCGGATGATTCATCAATCCACACCAGTCAGAAGTCTTTGGTAGCCGTCAACCAATCTCTTCAAAAAAGTATAGATGAGATGACAGAATGGTGCACCACTAATGCAATGGTTATTCACCCTGTTAAGACGAAAAGTATGGTGATTACAACTAGACAAAAACACCAATTAAAACCCTTACAACTTCAACTGTCAATTGATTCAACTCAAGTGCAACAAGTTAAAGAGCATAAATTATTAGGGGTTACCGTTGATCAAGAATTGAAATGGCAAACTCACTTGAGTAAAATTTGCAAATTAGTATCTAAAAATTTGTACTTATTGTCTAAATTAAGACATTATGCTGATGTGGAAGCACTCAAGTTGTTTTATTACGCTCACATAATGCCCCATATCAACTTTGCTTCAACACTTTGGGATAACTGCAGTGATGTCCATCTCAAACGACTCAATTCTCTTCATCGCCGTGCTGCAAAACTAATTCTGCATGAGTCAAATAAGCCAACAGATGATAAATTAAAGCTCCTTAATTTCCTTCCCTTGAAAGATCAGTTGACGCTAAACAAGGCTGTCTTTATGTACAAAGTAATTAACAATAATGTTCCTGGATATTTAAAATCACATTTCAGACATGCCACAAAAAGATATGGGTCCCAGAACCTGATTCCCCCCATCCCTCGTCTAGACTTGTATAAGTCAAGTTTAGCCTTCTCAGGAGCGTCTCTATGGAATTCCATACCCCTACCCCTCCGAAATGCCTCTTCTGTGAAAACGTTTAGGCGCCAGTTTCATTCCCGCTTAATGGGTAAATAGAACACTTTTCATGTCTGATATTTTAGTGCTTTTTACATTTAGTCAAGTTATGTTTGTATTTTGATTTGTTCTTTATGTGTATGTATTGATAATGATATACATGCGAATGATTGGGACAATTCCTCCCCACATTTGTTTTCTCCCTTTTGTTATTAGTTGTTTTGGATGTTTATATGCAATGCATTATTGCAACTATGCTGCAATTTCCACCCTATATTGTTTTTCCCATTTTTGAATGTGTATACAAAACCATAACCCCTTTCTTATTACTATTTACATTATGTACGTCTGTAAGTAACAATAACCTTGTCAATTTTACTATCTATATTATGTGCGTCTGTATTAAGTGTTTGTATAAGGGACAGGTTGTAAGATTAGGCTTTGCCTAAAACCTCTATCCTTTGGTAATAAAGTTCAGTTTCAGTTTCAGTTTCAGTTTCTCTCTCTCTCTACTATCTCTCTATTTCTCTGTATCTCTCTCTGAGTCTCTCTCACTTTTTCTCTAACTCTGTTTCAATCATTCATTCTCTCTCTCTCTCTCTCTCTCTCTCTCTCTCTCTCTCTCTCTCTCCCTCTCTCTCTCTCCCACCGCCTCCCTCTCTCTCTTTTACTCAAGTCTTCATTTAGCATCTTTACAAGTGCCACTTGTCATAATCCCGTGGTAAGTCCCCATCACAACAGGTTCAATGCCCTCTTAACATCACCGACATCACAACAGGTTCAATGCCCTCTTAACATCACCGACATCACAACAGGTTCAATGCCCTCTTAACATCACCGACATCACAACAGGTTCAATGCCCTCTTAACATCACCGACATCACAACAGGTTCAATGCCCTCTTAACATCACCGACATCGCAACAGGTTCAATGCCCTCTTAACATCACCGACAACACAACAGGAAGACTGAGCACCGGCCGAGGGCGTTGTGTGTGTGTTTGTGTTTCTGATTGTGGGGTGGGGGGGGGGGGGGGTAAGTGGTGGGGTCGATATAGTCATTAGAACGTGACACCGGCAATGATATACTGGAAAATGCTCTGTAACTATGCAAATTATCCTTCCAATAAGAATATAAAAAAGGCTTCCAGTTCTGTTCATCGTCATATTTTATTCAGTACTGCATGGTTAGAATATGCATTCGTAGGCGCAGACAAAACCCATTGGGTTCAGGAATTCCAATCTGTATAACCTCTAGCAAAGACGGAGAAGTGGGAATAGAAAGGTGGCTTATGGGCAGAATATACCTGCACAGTTTCAGCGGCACAGACGACGCACTGCCTATTATATATGCCGCGATAGGGATTATGACGAGTACTTGGCCTGTTTTTCTGTCATGCTATGTGTAGCGGGCTGGGATAATCTGCAGTGCGTCATCGGTCCTGCTGAAGTTACGTCCTCACCACAGTGGCCGCAACGATGTGTTTTGTTACGTCCTCACCACAGTGGCCGCAACGATGTGTTTTGTTACGTCCTCACCACAGTGGCCGCAACGATGTGTTTTGTTACGTCCTCACCACAGTGGCCGCAACGATGTGTTTTGTTACGTCCTCACCACAGTGGCCGCAACGATGTGTTTTGTTTCGTCCTCACCACAGTGGCCGCAACGATGTGTTTTGTTTCGTCCTCACCACAGTGGCCGCAACGATGTGTTTTGTTACGTACTCACAAAATCAACTCCGTCTCTTTACGTCCTCGCAAATAAAGCAAAACAAATGATCCCACACTGCATGGTGTCTAGCGTGTGTACAGCACGGACATTACACACCAACCTGCAAGATTATACACACACAACTAATTGTTATTTGCTCATCCCTGTAGAAAAGACAACTCCAGTTTGGAAGTAAACACTCCTTGTCTCTGTGTCTCCTTATTTTCCCGGCACAAGCAAAAGAGAGCAAAAGGCAAAAAGCCACCACATCCTCACCACACTGCACACAACCTTTGACACTGTTCTTTGCTCGCTGCATGAAAGTAGACACCCCTGATTGTCAACGAACTCTCCCTTTCTCTTCTCTCTCCTTGATTTAAGGGCACAACGAGGGGAGAAAAGACACTGTTTCGAAACACCGACTTTTTTTGGTTGTTTTTTTGTTTTGCTTAACGCCCAGCCGACCACGAAGGGCCATATCAGGGCGGTGCTGCTTTGACATATAACGTGCGCCACACACAAGACAGAAGTCGCAGCACAGGCTTCATGTCTCACCCAGTCACATTATTCTGACACCGGACCAACCAGTCCTAGCACTAACCCCATAATGCCAGACGCCAGGCGGAGCAGCCACTAGATTGCCAATTTTAAAGTCTTAGGTATGACCCGGCCGGGGTTCGAACCCACGACCTCCCGATCACGGGGCGGACGCCTTACCACTAGGCCAACCGTGCCGGTTATTGACATAACTAAGCGTTACATTTGACTAAATGTACGCAAATATAACGTTGTGTTTTGTTAATAGTTCAACGTTCCAGTAATTAATCTTATTCTTGTTTTTTTTTAATTCTGAATTTTGGAACGTTTGCAGTCTATTTGATTTTGGACATCTGCACACACGTACAACACAATAAGCGAAAGTCGATGAACGAAACTATCCCATCATCTCTTTCAGTGTTATATCTAATCTCAAGAGTCATCATCCCACCTCCCAGCGTGAGAATCAAAGGTGTCATAATTTCCAGTCCCTGCCACAGACCCTCTCTACACTAAGCGAAGGTCTGACAGGGTCTTCAGATGCCAATATATTATGTCCCATCAGGGTAATATATTGTATCCGGTGAGGGTAATATATTACAATGTCTGCCTCAATGTGACTCTGCTATATTAAAATCGAATGTTGCTCTGTACTGTATCTGACTGAGGCTGTCTGAATGTGAGATAAGAAGGAATGACAACCGGGACACACGGGAAGTTCATGCAGAAGACATAAAAGGTCACAGTTGAAAATCCAGTTGACATTTTCCTCCCGAAGGTAAAACTGCTTATCTTCCAAAGCCTCACATCAGATCATTAAATGCATGCACGTTTGGTTTTAAATGTCATTGTCGACGAGGAAAGAGATATATTTTTGTCTGTAAATTACACAACAAACAAAACGAAACAACAACAACAACAACAACAACAACAACAACAACAACAACAACAACAACAACAAATTGGGGGCCTGTTGGTAGTGCTGGGCGTGGGATTCTCAGGTCAACTTTATGTGCAAACTCAGAGACGGTATCCATGTCCCACTCCAGTTTCACAACTGTGGCACGTTAAAGACCTCAGTCAGTTTGCCAGAGGTGTCAGTGACTGATTACAACTAAACACGCACCTGAGTAGCGCGACTCTTGTTGCTGTTAGCTTTCCACTGGAAGGAAGCGACCCGATGTCCCGAGGAATAGGATTATAAAATAAATGAAACGAAAAGGAAAAACATCTTTGTGATTCCTTGTGTTGTGTGATGTGTGTTCGCGGACAGATCGAGATCGGACAACGTGCGCTCTTGGTCTTGGTCTTGGTCTTGGTCTTGGTCTTGGTCTTGGTCTTGGTCTTGGTCTTGGTCTTGGTCTTGGTCTTGGTCTTGGTCTTGTGCTTGGTCTTGGTCTTGGTCTTGGTCTTGGTCTTGGTCTTGGTCTTGGTCTTGGTCTTGTGCTTGTGCTTGGTCTTGGTCTTGGTCTTGGTCTTGGTCTTGGTCTTGGTCTTGGTCTTGGTCTTGGTCTTGGTCTTGGTCTTGTGCTTGGTCTTGGTCTTGGTCTTGGTCTTGGTCTTGGTCTTGGTCTTGGTCTTGGTCTTGGTCTTGGTCTTGGTCTTGGTCTTGGTCTTGGTCTTGGTCTTGGTCTTGTGCTTGGTCTTGGTCTTGGTCTTGTGCTTGGTCTTGGTCTTGGTCTTGGTCTTGGTCTTGGTCTTGGTCTTGGTCTTGGTCTTGGTCTTGGTCTTGGTCTTGGTCTTGGTCTTGTGCTTGGTCTTGGTCTTGGTCTTGGTCTTGGTCTTGGTCTTGGTCTTGGTCTTGGTCTTGGTCTTGTGCTTGGTCTTGGTCTTGGTCTTGGTCTTGGTCTTGGTCTTGGTCTTGGTCTTGTGCTTGGTCTTGGTCTTGGTCTTGGTCTTGGTCTTGGTCTTGGTCTTGGTCTTGGTCTTGTGCTTGGTCTTGGTCTTGGTCTTGGTCTTGGTCTTGGTCTTGGTCTTGGTCTTGGTCTTGGTCTTGGTCTTGGTCTTGGTCTTGGTCTTGTGCTTGGTCTTGGTCTTGGTCTTGGTCTTGGTCTTGGTCTTGGTCTTGTGCTTGGTCTTGTGCTTGGTCTTGGTCTTGGTCTTGGTCTTGGTCTTGGTCTTGGTCTTGGTCTTGGTCTTGGTCTTGGTCTTGGTCTTGTGCTTGGTCTTGTGCTTGGTCTTGGTCTTGGTCTTGGTCTTGGTCTTGGTCTTGTGCTTGGTCTTGGTCTTGGTCTTGGTCTTGGTCTTGGTCTTGGTCTTGGTCTTGTGCTTGGTCTTGGTCTTGGTCTTGGTCTTGTGCTTGGTCTTGGTCTTGGTCTTGGTCTTGTGCTTGGTCTTGGTCTTGGTCTTGGTCTTGGTCTTGTGCTTGGTCTTGGTCTTGGTCTTGGTCTTGTGCTTGGTCTTGGTCTTGGTCTTGTGCTTGGTCTCGGTCTTGGTCTTGGTCTTGGTCTTGGTCTTGGTCTTGGTCTTGTGCTTGGTCTTGGTCTTGGTCTTGTGCTTGCGTGAGACTGTGACCATTGGGGCTTTTCGTCCTCTTAGACCAGTTGGCCTATATTGGGACAGGTATTGGGTGTTTTCGTGTTTTCCAAGCCCTGACACTTTCGCTGTGAACTTTGAATATTTTTTGTGCGCATATGTGCACACGGGGTTGTTCGGACAACGAAGAGTCTGCACGAAGTTGACTCTGAGAAATAAATCTCTCGCCGAACCGGGGATTCGAACCCATGCTGATAGCGACGAACTGGTTACAAAGCCAGCGCGCTACCAACTGAGCTTCGTATCCGAGACTGGACAAATCTCCACGGCCCTTAGCGTCCGTGGGGAGCCCTGATTACGGTGTGGTTGGGGTCGGGTTATTGTTGATTCCGATGCTGTCTATAGACGATGTTCGGTATGGTGGAGGTCGGGTTATTGTTGATTCCGATGCTGTCTATAGACGGTGTGGTGGAGGTCGGGTTATTGTTGATTCCGATGCTGTCTATAGACGGTGTGGTGGAGGTCGGGTTATTGTTGATTCCGATGCTGTCTATAGACGGTGTGGTGGAGGTCGGGTTATTGTTGATTCCGATGCTGTCTATAGACGGTGTGGTGGAGGTCGGGTTATTGTTGATTCCGATGCTGTCTATAGACGGTGTGGTGGAGGTCGGGTTATTGTTGATTCCGATGCTGTCTATAGACGGTGTGGTGGAGGTCAGGTTATTGTTGATTCCGATGCTGTCTATATACGGTGTGGTGGAGGTCGGCTTATTGTTGATTCCGATGATGTCTATAGACGGTGTGGTGGAGGTCGGGTTATTGTTGATTCCGATGCTGTCTATAGATGGTGTGGTGGAGGTCGGGTTATTGTTGATTCCGATGCTGTCTATAGACGGTGTGGTGGAGGTCGGGTTATTGTTGATTCCGATGCTGTCTATATACGGTGTGGTGGAGGTCGGGTTATTGTTGATTCCGATGCTGTCTATAGACGGTGTGGTGGAGGGCGGGTTATTGTTGATTCCGATGCTGTCTATAGACGGTGTGGTGGAGGTCGGGTTATTGTTGATTCCGATGCTGTCTATAGACGGTGTGGTGGAGGTCGGGTTATTGTTGATTCCGATGCTGTCTATAGACGGTGTGGTGGAGGTCGGGTTATTGTTGATTCCGATGCTGTCTATAGACGGTGTGGTGGAGGTCGGGTTATTGTTGATTCCGATGCTGTCTATAGACGGTGTGGTGGAGGTCGGGTTATTGTTGATTCCGATGCTGTCTATATACGGTGTGGTGGAGGTCGGGTTATTGTTGATTCCGATGCTGTCTATAGACGATGTGGTGGAGGTCGGGTTATTGTTGATTTCGATGCTGTCTATAGACGGTGTGGTGGAGGTCGGGTTATTGTTGATTCCGATGCTGTCTATAGACGGTGTGGTGGAGGTCAGGTTATTGTTGATTCCGATGCTGTCTATATACGGTGTGGTGGAGGTCGGGTTATTGTTGATTCCGATGCTGTCTATATACGGTGTGGTGGAGGTCGGGTTATTGTTGATTCCGATGCTGTCTATAGACGGTGTGGTGGAGGTCGGGTTATTGTTGATTCCGATGCTGTCTACAGACGGTGTGGTTGAGGTCGGGTTATTGTTGATTCCGATGCTGTCTATAGACGATGTTCGGAAACAACTCTGTCAGAATTGTAAAAGAGTGAATACGTACTTTCAAATTTGCTTTCAGTGAGTCAAACTTTCCCACGTGACATTAGAGGCCAGTCACTAGCGAGGGGTGTGACAGAAACACGTGGACAAGGAGCACGTGTAGAAAGCTTGCCTCACTAAAAGCAAGACTACTCCCTCTTTCACAACCCATACAAACCCGACACAGTTAGTTTCGGGATTCAGCTGTTCTCAACATGAGATGATTCATGACATCTAGGGCAGATATTATTATTATTATTATTGTGATCATTTTTTATGCGCCTAATCTAGATATAGCCCTAGGCGCTTACATATTAATTTCTGCCGTTTGAAATGGAATTTTTTACAGACAGACAGACAAACAGACATTTTTTACACACAATATATGACGCATTCACATCGGCCAGTAAAGCTCAGTAGCCTATTAGGCGAGCATTCACCTTTCACGGCCTTTATTCCAAGTCAAACGGGTATTTGGTGGACATTTTTATCTATGCCTATACAATTTCGCCAGGAAAGACCCTTTTGTCAATCGTGGGATCTTTAACGTGCACACCCCAATGTAGTGTACACGATATGACGCTAATGCAGAAGATATACTGATTGACAGGGGAAGGTTCTGTTGACCACGAACTCTTCTGTGTCTGGAGACGCGAATGATTATTTGGTTGCTCCACCTCAACACTCAAGAGAAATGAGTCACCTCAGAGTAAAAGAATGTTTACAGGAAGCTCGCTTTGACGACTGTTGGGACTGAACGCTACGTGAGAGTACTACACGGATGACCGAGGTACATGACTGATTGACTATTACACGGATGACCGAGGTACATGACTGATTGACTATTACACGGATGACCGAGGTACATGACTGATTGACTATTACACGGATGACCGAGGTACATGACTGATTGACTATTACACGGATGATCGAGGTACATGACTATTTGACTATTACACGGATGATCGAGGTACATGACTGATTGACTATTACACGGATGATCGAGGTACATGACTATTTGACTACTACACGGATGACCGAGGTACATGACTGATTGACTATTGAATTTAACGTCCTCGAAGACCCAATGACCTACACTTGCACAGGTTTTGTCAATACGCTTAGAATATGGTGTGATATGTTTTAACTCAATCATTCCCATTTGACTTCTTCGATACGCCAGCATTGGGCTTGTCTCGTCAAAGTATCGAGATACGATCATGACGTTGAAAGACGAGAGATGATGCATGCGTGTCTTCGTGATTTCCACACCCTGAGACTTTCGCTGTTAGCTCAGGATCTGTATCGTGCGCATGCTGAATTATATGCAGTGTTGGAGTGTTTTGCTGAATCAATTTACCAAATTGACAAAGATGTTATAAGTAATAACGAAATTAGCCCCACACAACAATCCCCATTCAGCACAACAATCCCCATTCAGCACAACAATCCCCATTCAGCACAACAATCCCCATTCAGCACAACAATCCCCATTCAGCACAACAATCCCCATTCAGCACAACAATCCCCATTCAGCACAACAATCCCCATTCAGCACAACAATCCCCATTCAGCACAACAATCCCCATTCAGCACAACAATCCCCATTCAGCACAACAAGTAGCCAGGCTCTTGATTGTTGGTATGTGTTTAAATGGAAGGATGCTCTTGTTGTGTGTAACGTCGTGTGGTATTGAACACAATAGCTTGCACTAGACGGAAGGAGGCTCTTGTTGTGTGTAACGTCGTGTGGTATTGAACACAATAGCTTGCACTAGACGGAAGGATGCTCCTGTTGTGTGTAACGTCGTGTGGTATTGAACACAATAGCTTGCACTAGACGGAAGGAGGCTCTTGTTGTGTGTAACGTCGTGTGGTATTGAACACAATAGCTTGCACAAGACGGAAGGATGCTCTTGTTGTGTGTAACGTCGTGTGGTATTGAACACAATAGCTTGCACAAGACGGAAGGATGCTCCTGTTGTGTGTAACGTCGTGTGGCATTGAACACAATAGCTTGCACAAGACGGAAGGATGCTCTTGTTGTGTGTAACGTCGTGTGGTATTGAACACAATAGCTTGCACTAGACGGAAGGAGGCTCTTGTTGTGTGTAACGTCGTGTGGTATTAAACACAATAGCTTGCACTAGACGGAAGGATGCTCCTGTTGTGTGTAACGTCGTGTGGTATTGAACACAATAGCTTGCACTAGACGGAAGGAGGCTCTTGTTGTGTGTAACGTCGTGTGGTATTGAACACAATAGCTTGCACTAGACGGAAGGAGGCTCTTGTTGTGTGTAACGTCGTGTGGTATTGAACACAATAGCTTGCACAAGACGGAAGGATGCTCTTGTTGTGTGTAACGTCGTGTGGTATTGAACACAATAGCTTGCACAAGACGGAAGGATGCTCTTGTTGTGTGTAACGTCGTGTGGTATTGAACACAATAGCTTGCACTAGACGGAAGGAGGCTCTTGTTGTGTGTAACGTCGTGTGGTATTGAACACAATAGCTTGCACTAGACGGAAGGATGCTCCTGTTGTGTGTAACGTCGTGTGGTATTAAACACAATAGCTTGCACTAGACGGAAGGAAGGATGCTCTTGTTGTCTGCATGATCCTGTGGTATTGAACACAATAGCTTGCACAAGACGGAAGGATGCTCCTGTTGTGTGTAACGTCGTGTGGTATTGAACACAATAGCTTGCACTAGACGGAAGGATGCTCCTGTTGTGTGTAACGTCGTGTGGTATTAAACACAATAGCTTGCACTAGACGGAAGGAAGGATGCTCTTGTTGTCTGCATGATCCTGTGGTATTGAACACAATAGCTTGCACAAGACGGAAGGAGGCTCTTGTTGTGTGTAACGTCGTGTGGTATTGAACACAATAGCTTGCACAAGACGGAAGGAGGCTCTTGTTGTGTGTAACGTCGTGTGGTATTGAACACAATAGCTTGCACTAGACGGAAGGATGCTCTTGTTGTGTGTAACGTCGTGTGGTATTAAACACAATAGCTTGCACAAGACGGAAGGATGCTCCTGTTGTGTATAACGTCGTGTGGTATTAAACACAATAGCTTGCACTAGACAGAAGGAAGTCTTCGTGGTGTTGTAAACTTGCGGTATTTACAATACTTCGCGATCTGCGCACAATGACATCTGTCGTCTTTACGACCCAAAACCCTTCTGCAATCGTAGATAACCCTTACAGGTTCTTTGCTTTCTGAAAAAATACAATGGAGTTCAACTTTTATGTCGGGTCACCGGCAAGCTCGGTGAACAAGTACTCGAAGGAATCATTGACCTGAAAGAAGAATAGTAACAGGGCTGGTTCTCTGACACTAACCTTTTCTGTCTTTATTCATGCCTTCCTTCCTTTCTTCCTTCCATATTCATCTCTTCATTTCTCTCTTCCATCCTTTGTTTTGGATTTTGTTCTTCATTGCTCCATTTTTTCCCTCTCCCCGCTCTTCATTCCTTCCTTTCTTCCTCGAGTCAAACCTTTCTTTCTCCCTGTCTACACCCCCTTCCTTCCTTCCTCCCTCCTTCCTTCCTTCCTCCCTTCCTTCCTCCCTTCCTTCCTTCCTTCCTTCCTTCCTTCCTTCCTCCTTCCTTCCTTCCTCCCTTCCTTTCTCCCTTCCTTCCTTCCTTCCTTCCTTCCTTCCTCCTTTCTTCCTTCCTTCCTTCCTTCCTTCCTTCCTTCTTTCCACCCGTCCTTCCTTTTCGTCTCTCAAGATACAAATGCAGTTCGTCTGCCTGTAGAATCAACGCCAGTTTCTCGCAGTTAGTGTGGTTACTGCGGTGTGGC
Organism: Littorina saxatilis; assembly: GCF_037325665.1. NCBI lineage: Eukaryota > Metazoa > Mollusca > Gastropoda > Littorinimorpha > Littorinidae > Littorina > Littorina saxatilis. Next base: position 1,011,482 of record NC_090255.1, read on the forward strand.
CAAAATAACACGAGGCAATCAATTAACGGCGGCAGTATGGCTTCGATTCCGGACCAGTTGCTGCCACAAAGAAAGGATGCCGATTGAAAAAGAAGACAAATGTGACCACTGACTCGGTAGCGTTTGTTCCAACATCGGCTGATAGATACATATATCAGCTGTGGGATTTAATACGCTAAGACTGATGTAAACGCTGCAGGATTCTGTTCAGAGTTCCAATTACTCGAACACACACGCGCACACACACACACACACACACACACACAGACACACACACACACACACACACTCGGTATTCAGCATGTAGGAGTAGCCGTCAACACTGCAAGATTATGTTATGGTCCAGCGACCATGTGCACGCTCGCCGTAGTTACACATGATACTCGTACACGTTTGATGACGAAGGCGTGAAAAAGGAGAGGTCAGCCAAGCTACTCTGGGTTCCATCCGGGGATTTGATGCGCCAGGCACTGAATGGGAAATATAGCTGACCAAACTTTCCAACAGAACAACTGAAAAATATCGACTGCGCTCACATGGAACACAGTCGCTCTCGCTCTCTGTTGTATGGAACAGTCCACCCCCCCCCCCCCCGTCCTCCACCCGTGGGTTCGCTTGGTGTCATTAATTGTCTGGAAGAAAAAAGAGAGCGTTGAAACTTGGGTAGCGACCGTTGCCGACAGGTGCCCTACTTTTAAAAATGAACACCCTTTAAAATGACGACCCGCACAAACTGCATTTCTTAAGTAAACCATACCGGAAACTGACAAAGCGAAGCAACGGTCCAAGACAATTGTCCATCCTTATTTTTACATTGGCATTGAATTTATCTTATTTTATGGTATCTTAATCTCATCTCATCTCATCTCATCTCAGCTTAGCGTAGCTTAACTTAACTTAATCTAACTTAACTTAACTTAACTTAACTTACTTATCTTGTGTAATCTCTTCTCTTCTCATTGCATCTTCACCTCGCATTCTCTTGACTCTTGACTCTTGACTCTTCATATCATTTCTTACCTTCCCACCTTCTCTTCTCTCTTCCCATCCTATCTTATTATTGTTCATCTCATCTCGTCTCGTCTCGTCTCGTCTCGTCATATCTCGACTCTGCTAACCTGATCTTATTTCATCTCATCCCATCTCATCTCATGTCATTCTTCACTTCATCTGTCTCTCCCTAACACACGCACTGCAAGCTTTGCGTTTCGCTTCACTGATTTATCGAGCAGATGGCTCCCATGTCATCTGGACACCCTTCATCGTCATATCATATCAAGTTTTTTTGCTGACTGCTGTGAATTCTGTCCCCATTATGAAGCCACAGAGAGACACATGATCAAGACATTACTCTTTTACTACGCGTTATTTGGATGACATTCTACTCTCCACCATGTACGACAGACCACACATGTGCTCTGTTACTAGTTTGACGAGAACAAGCTCAATGCGACTCAGGTCTTCTTCTTCTTCTTCTTCTTCTTCTTCTTCTTCTTCTTCTTCTTCTTCTTCTTCTTCTTCTTCTTCTTCTTCTTCTTCTTCTTCTTCTTCTTCTTCTTCGTTCATGGGCTTAGACTCCCACGTTCACTCATGTTTTTGCACGAGTGGACTTTTACGTGTATGGCCGTTTTTACCCCGCAATTCAGGCAACATACGCCGATTTCGGGGGAGGCATGCTGGGTATTTTCGTGTTTCTATAACCCACCGAACTCTGACATGGATTACAGAATCTTGTCCGTGCGCACTTGGTCTTGTGCTTGCGTGTACACACAAAGGGGGTTAAGTCACTAGCAGGTCTGCACATCAGTTGACCTGGGAGATCAGAAAAATCTCCACTCAGTCTCTTAACCCACCAGGCGGCAGCGACCGGGATTCGAACTCGCGACCTCCCGATTAGAAGGCCGACGTCTTACCACCACGCCACTGCGCCCGTCAGAGGTCTTCTTCAACTCCGGGCTTGTCTCGTCCAAGTACAGTGTAACCCCCGTTTTAGGACCCACACAAATCTGAGAAAACCAGGTCTTAAATGGAGGTAAATTGACAGAGCTTATGAACACAACATCTGAAAAAGTAGGGTTTTAAAACAGGGGAAGTCTTTAATTGGGGGGTCGTATTAGGGAGGTTCCCCTGTATTCAGATACGACCATCATGATGACAGACGAGAGATGTTGCATGTGTAAGGGAGGTTCCCCTGTATTGAGATACGACCATGATCATGACAGACGAGAGATGTTGCATGTGTAAGGGAGGTTCCACTGTATTGAGATACGACCATCATGATGACAGACGAGAGATGTTGCATGTGTAAGGGAGGTTCCCCTGTATTGAGATACGACCATCATGATGACAGACGAGAGATGTTGCATGTGTAAGGGAGGTTCCCCTGTATTGAGATACGACCATCATGATGACAGACGAGAGATGTTGCATGTGTAAGGGAGGTTCCCCTGTAATGAGATACGACCATCATGATGACAGACGAGAGATGTTGCATGTGTAAGGGAGGTTCCCCTGTATTGAGATACGACCATCATGATGACAGACGAGAGATGTTGCATGTGTAAGGGAGGTTCCACTGTATTGAGATACGACCATCATGATGACAGACGAGAGATGTTGCATGTGTAAGGGAGGTTCCCCTGTATTGAGATACGACCATCATGATGACAGACGAGAGATGTTGCACGTGTAAGGGAGGTTCCACTGTATTGAGATACGACCATCATGATGACAGACGAGAGATGTTGCATGTGTAAGCTCGTGTTTTCCAATTCCTGAATTTTTTGCCATGAGTTTGGGATCTTTATCGTGCGCATGCGTGTACACGGGTTTTTTCTGCACCAAGTTGACTCTTGGAAATACATCCCTTGCCGAGACCCGGGTTAGAACCCTCGCCGATATTTCATTTATTTATTTTTATTCTTGATTTTTGAAAGTAATCAATCTGTGTTGGACAACAAAACGGGGATACAATGTCACTTACGACTGGTTCTCGTCTGAAAGGAGCGATGAAAAATAATAATTCAAAGGTGATTCTTTTTCTGTAAGTTCAAGCAGTATTCAAGAAAGAAATAAGAAACAAAGTAGAGCTTAACACGCTAATTTCTAAGGTTATGACTGGGTATCAGACTTTTTCAAAAAAATCACTGCTGAAACAAGTTTGTGAACGAAAAAACACCGATATTTGAACTTAAGTATGTACATTGTTTAAATCATCATCCGTTTTTTTGTTTGTGTGTGTGTGGGGGGGGGGGGGGGGGAGGGAGGGGGGGGGAGACAGGTCGTCAAATTGTCGAGTTATCTATTTCAATAACACTTCCAGGTCTCAGGGGGTAGACTCCAGTGTGGATTTTCTTCTTCCTCTTCTTTGTTCATGGGCTGAAACTCGGTTTTTACGAATATGACCGTTTATACCCCGCAATTAGGGCAGCCATACGCCGTCTTCGGGGAATGCATGCTTGGTATATTCGTGTTTCTTTAACCCATCGAACTCTTACATGGATCGCAGGATCTTTTCCGTGCGTACTTGTCTTGTGCTTGCGTGTGCACACAAAGGGGGATAAGGCACTATAGCAGGGCTGCACATAAGTTGACCTGGGAGACAAATCTCCACCTTTAACCCGCCCGGCGCGGTCGGGATTCAAACCCACGACCTTCCGCTTGGGAGGCCGGCGTCTTACCCACTAGGCCACTGCGCCCGTCTTGTATTGATTTTGACATTTCACTTTGAAGCATATGTGTGTGATCATGCGTGAACAAGAACCGCTTAGTCAACGTCAACACGCTTACTTATCACTAAAGGCGTTTGGGCGGGGATGTAGCGCAGTCGGTAGCGCGCTGGATTTGTATCCAGTTGGCCGCTGTCAGCGTGAGTTCGTCCCCACGTTCGGCGAGAGATTTATTTCTCAGAGTCAACTTTGTGTGCAGACTCTCCTCGGTGTCCGAACACCCCCGTGTGTACACGCAAGCACAAGTACAAGACCAAGTGCGCACGAAAAAGATCCTGTAGCCTAATCCATGTCAGAGTTCGGTGGGTTATAGAAACACGAAAATACCCAGCATGCTTCCTCCGAAAGCGGCGTATGGCTGCCTAAATGGTGGGGTAAAAACGGTCATACACGTAAAAGCCGTGGGAGTTTCAGCCCATGAACAAACAAACTAAAGGCGTTAGACAATGGTAACTTAGTGGAGCTGACCGTGTGTAGTTTGGTTGGTTGGGTGTTATTGTTTATTGTCTTTGCAGCATTGTATGTAATCTCTGTCTCTCTTTCTCTCTCTCTGAAAGAGATGGAGAAAGAGAGAACGAACGAACGAACGAACAAACGAACTTATCACTCAAGGATGGAGATTTTAGGCTGATGCTTAGTCTTCTAATCTGTCCAAGCTAAAACTAAGACATAAAGATGGAGACAATAAAAGGACAATCGTAAACCGACATAGAGAGAGAGAGAGAAACTGAAACTGAAACTGAAACTGAACTTTATTACCAAAGGATAGAGGTTTTAGGCAAAGCCTAATCTTACAACCTGTCCCTTATACAAACACTTAATACAGACGCACATAATATAGATAGTAAAATTGACAAGGTTATTGTTACTTACAGACGTACATAATGTAAATAGTAATAAGAAAGGGGTTATGGTTTTGTATACACATTCAAAAATGGGAAAAACAATATAGGGTGGAAATTGCAGCATAGTTGCAATAATGCATTGCATATAAACATCCAAAACAACTAATAACAAAAGGGAAAAAACAAATTTGGGGAGGAATTGTCCCAATCAATGGCATGTATATCATTATCAATACATACACATAAAGAACAAATCAAAATACAAACATAACTTGACTAAATGTAAAAAGCACTAAAATATCAGACATGAAAAGTGTTCTATTTACCCATTAAGCGGGAATGAAACTGGCGCCTAAACGTTTTCACAGAAGAGGCATTTCGGAGGGGTAGGGGTATGGAATTCCACAGAGACGCTCCCGAGAAGGCTAAACTTGACTTATACAAGTCTAGACGAGGGATGGGGGGAATCAGGTTCTGGGACCCATATCTTTTTGTGGCATGTCTGAAATGTGATTTTAAATATCCAGGAACATTATTGTTAATTACTTTGTACATAAAGACAGCCTTGTTTAGCGTCAACTGAAGGGAAGGAAATTAAGGAGCTTTAATTTATCATCTGTTGGCTTATTTGACTCATGCAGAATTAGTTTTGCAGCACGGCGATGAAGAGAATTGAGTCGTTTGAGATGAACATCACTGCAATTATCCCAAAGTGTTGAAGCAAAGTTGATATGGGGCATTATGTGAGCGTAATAAAACAACTTGAGTGCTTCCACATCGGCATAATGTCTTAATTTAGACAATAAGTACAAGAGAGAGAGAGAGAGAGAGAGAGAGAGAGAGAGAGAGAGAGAGATAGAGAGAGAGAAAGAGAGAGAGCGAGAGAGACACAGAGAGAGAGACAGACAGAGAGACAGACAGACAGGCAGGCAGGCAAGCAGACAGACAGACAGACAGACAGACAGACAGAATTAGACAGACAGACAGACAGACAGAAAGAGCAGAGACAGAGACAGAAACTTCTTTTAAACTATTATTTCGTCAAGTTATCACTTACCAGTAGATATTCATCTCAACTGCACAGCACTAAACGAAGTCCTGTACTCCGCCTGTCATCATCATCCCAACAAGCGTCCACACTGTGACACCGACTGCACGCATGGGGCAGAATACACGCTGTCTGCTCAAGACTTCAGCACCACGATCACCTTCCACGCCGCCTGTATACACTGGTAGGCATCGTCAAGTTATCAGGCAGAGACAGTCACAGAGCAACACAAGACTTCAGCACCACGATCACCTTCCACGCCGCCTGTATACACTGGTAGGCATCGTCAAGTTATCAGGCAGAGACAGTCACAGAGCAACACAAGACTTCAGCACCACGATCACCTTTCACGCCGCCTGTATACACTGGTAGGCATCGTCAAGTTATCAGGCAGAGACAGTCACAGAGCAACACAAGACTTCAGCACCACGATCACCTTTCACGCCGCCTGTATAGACTGGTAGGCATCGTCAAGTTATCAGGCAGAGACAGTCACAGAGCAACACAAGACTTCAGCACCACGATCACCTTCCACGCCGCCTGTATACACTGGTAGGCATCGTCAAGTTATCAGGCAGAGACAGTCACAGAGCAACACAAGACTTCAGCACCACGATCACCTTCCACGCCGCCTGTATACACTGGTAGGCATCGTCAAGTTATCAGGCAGAGACAGTCACAGAGCAACACAAGACTTCAGCACCACGATCACCTTCCACGCCGCCTGTATACACTGGTAGGCATCGTCAAGTTATCAGGCAGAGACAGTCACAGAGCAACACAAGACTTCAGCACCACGATCACCTTCCACGCCGCCTGTATACACTGGTAGGCATCGTCAAGTTATCAGGCAGAGACAGTCACAGAGCAACACAAGACGAGCAGTCGCTAAAACCACACCTCCACAGCGTGCAGTCACTTTCCGCGGTCTGTGACGTCATGACTGTCACAGTCTCTCGCTCCAAGCACGTGCTGATGGAAGCTGAAAGCGCGCGACACTGTTGCTCTGTTTGCTCAGGACTCGCCAGCTGGTGCCAGAATTTGTGGCGAGTAGCGGACACCAAGATGTTCGCGTTGATGGAGTTGCTTGCAGCGGGCGTGGTAACCGCATATCGACAAACCGTCAGCTGCGGACGCCGGGTGGTCGTTAGTCTGGCATCATCGCGAGAAGTCGCAGATGTCGGGTGGAAACTCTAGGCACGGTTTATGTCCCTTGATGGGCTCTCCATCGGCAAAGGTAGGGATGATATATGACACGTCAGCGTAATTCCGTTGTGCCGTCTGCTGCAGTGTGACCGAGTTGTTTTTGTTGTTGGGCTAGGGTAGAACCCCCATTTTAAGACCTCCAAAAACTTTTGAGCAATTTAGATTTTTAACAAGAAGGGCAAAGCCCATACGACTCACATGCTTGACCTTGACATAGCAATGACATCATACACTAAGAACTGCTTTACACATTTTTCCTACCAAAATACATGTGCCAGGTCATGCAACACAAAGCTGTTAATTCAAGACATAGGAAGTACAATGGTGCTTATTGGCTCTTTCTACCATGAGATATGGTCACTTTTAGTGGTTCACTACCTTATTTTGGTCACATTTCATAAGGGTCAAAGTGACCTTGACCTTGATCATATGTGACCAAATGTGTCTCATGATGAAAGCATAACATGTGCCCCACATAATTTTTAAGTTTGAAACAGTTATCTTCCATAGTTCAGGGTCAAGGTCACTTCAAAATATGTATACAATCCAACTTTGAAGAGCTCCTGTGACCTTGACCTTGAAGCAAGGTAAACCAAACTGGTATCAAAAGATGGGGCTTACTTTGCCCTATATATCATATATAGGTGAGGTATTGAATCTCAAAAACTTCAGAGAAAATGGGAAAAATGGGAAAAATAGCTGTTTTTTAGGCAACATTTATGGCCCCTGCGACCTTGACCTTGAAGCAAGGTCAAGATGCTATGTATGTTTTTTGGGGCCTTGTCATCATACACCATCTTGCCAAATTTGGTACTGATAGACTGAATAGTGTCCAAGAAATATCCAACGTTAAAGTTTTCCGGACGTCCGGACGGACGGACGGACGGACGGACGGACGGACGGACGGACGGACGACTCGGGTGAGTACATAGACTCACTTTTGCTTCGCATGTGAGTCAAAAAGGAGTGAGTCTTAAAATGGGGGTACATTTACAGAGGTTCTGATCAGAAAGTCTGAACAATAGGGTCTAAATAGGGGGGGGGGGGGAGTCTTAACTTGAGGGGGGGGGGTAGGGGGGGGGGTAGGGGAGTCTTTAAAGGCGGGTTCCATGCACTGTAGGTGTATCAGGATCGTCAAGTGTTGCTTTCTGCGTTTGTCATAGCTTGTATCGATCTCAAGACATGATGGAAAGTGGAGCTCTGTGCTTCTTCGTATTCATGCATGGTGAGGTCAAACATCTTACATTGTCCCCCATGTCACTCCCGTTACCTGTCCCCCATGTCACTCCCGTTACCTGTCCCCCATGTCACTCCCGTTACCTGTCCCCCATGTCACTCCCGTTACCTGTCCCCCATGTCACTCCCGTTACCTGTCCCCCATGTCACTCCCGTTACCTGTCCCCCATGTCACCCCCGTTACCTGTCCCCCATGTCACTCCCGTTACCTGTCCCCCATGTCACTCCCGTTACCTGTCCACCATGTCACTCCCGTTACCTGTCCCCCATGTCACTCCCGTTACCTGTCCCCCATTTCACTCCCGTTACCTGTCCCCCATTTCACTCCCGTTACCTGTCCCCCATTTCACTCCCGTTACATGTCCCCCATGTCACTCCCGTTACCTGTCCCCCATTTCACTCCCGTTACGTGTCCCCCATGTCACTCCCGTTACCTGTCACCCATGTCACTCCCGTTACATGTCCCCCATTTCACTCCCGTTACATGTCCCCCATGTCACTCCCGTTACCTGTCCACCATGTCACTCCCGTTACCTGTCCCCCATTTCACTCGCGTTAACTGTCCCCCATTTCACTCCCGTTACCTGTCCCCCATTTCACTCCCGTTACCTGTCCCCCATGTCACTCCCGTTACATGTCCACCATGTCACTCCCGTTACCTGTCCCCTATTTCACTCCCGTTACCTGTCCCCCATTTCACTCCCGTTACCTGTCCCCCATTTCACTCCCGTTACCTGTCACCCATGTCACTCCCGTTACATGTCCCCCATTTCACTCCCGTTACATGTCCCCCATGTCACTCCCGTTACCTGTCCACCATGTCACTCCCGTTACCTGTCCACCATGTCACTCCCGTTACCTGTCCACCATGTCACTCCCGTTACCTATCCACCATGTCACTCCCGCTACCTGTCCACCATGTCACTCCCGTTACCTGTCCACCATGTCACTCCCGTTACCTGTCCACCATGTCACTCCCGTTACCTGTCCACCATGTCACTCCCGTTTTCTGTCCCCCATCAACTTATTTAAACATGAAAGTAGAATTTAAGAAATGAGTCGAATTTTAAAGTTAGAATTATCTTTTTTCACCACACAGTGCTCCCCATGCAATCTGCGCGTCCCTGCGTCACATACGCACTAGACGCCAAACTCACGTGACATAAGTTAATTGTTGACGGGGGTCTTGATAAAGAGGGTCCCGGGACACACTAAACGTATGTTATCAATAATTATGCGTACAGTCGCTACTGATGTTATCAATAATTATGCGTACAGTCGCTACTGATGTTATCAATAATTATGCGTACAGTCGCTACTGATGTTATCAATAAGTATGCGTACAGTCGCTACTGATGTTATCAATAATTATGCGTACAGTCGCTACTGATGTTATCAAAAATTATGCGTACAGTCGCTACTGATGTTATCAATAATTATGCGTACAGTCGCTACTGATGTTATCAATAATTATGCGTACAGTCGCTACTGATGTTATCAATAAGTATGCGTACAGTCGCTACTGATGTTATCAATAAGTATGCGTACAGTCGCTACTGATGTTATCAATAATTATGCGTACAGTCGCTACTGATGTTATCAATAATTATGCGTACAGTCGCTACTGATGTTATCAATAATTATGCGTACAGTCGCTACTGATGTTATCAATAATTATGCGTACAGTCGCTACTGATGTTATCAATAATTATGCGTACAGTCGCTACTGATGTTATCAATAATTATGTGTACAGTCGCTACTGATGTTATCAATATTTATGCGTACAGCCGCTACTGATGTTATCAATAAGTATGCGTACAGTCGCTACTGATGTTATCGTTTGCTAGTAGCACTTGACTGAAGATCTGGAAGAACTGCAAAACGGTGACGTCACATGTGTAACACAATAGGAGAAGACGTCTTAATGCGACAAATGACGTCGCTTAAACATTCCGTCGCTTCTCCTGCGTGTCTCTCGGTGACTTCGGCATATCAGCAGAAAATGACTCAAAAGGTCATGTGTCATGTGCATGTATCGGTGTCGTGTGTCATTAAAGCTGTGGTCTATTTATGACTTTCCGGGGCTACGAGGTTGAAAATATAGGGATGAAAATCATGTACAGAATTTTGTACAGCAAACGCTACCCGAAACCCCATCTATACGGCGTGTATGACCTTGAGAGCTTCAGTCAACGCTTGAATTTTGCAGGGATAACACAAGGTTTGCTCTCTAAAGACTGATCATATTTTATTTTCAAGAGAGATCAAGGGGGGAAAAATAAACGCCCAGGCGAAGATTCGAACTCTCGACCTAGGCTACTGCGCCAATTGAGAAAAAAAGGAAAAACATTGATATAAATTCATATAGCTATTCTGCTGAACACGTGGGGGAATTCGGGGGCTATGGTTAGATGGTCTCTTCCGATCATCAAAGCATCATGCTACGGAAGTCGGCCATTTTTATCAATATCCAAAAGCATATTGTCAATAACAAAGACGCATGGTTCCGGTTTACCCATCTGTACCACGCGGCGATGTTTCTATCGACAACAGCATACACTGACAACTTGGAATTATTCTCGGGAATTTTTTTTCAGCTTTACGAATGTCGATAGCATACCCTTTTCTGCTAACTTCCCGATGAAACAGGACTAAACCAATTATTTTCTGTCCCTAAACACCACAAAATGCCCAAAGTCGAAAGATATAGTACAAACAGGGGAGTAAAACGGAACAGCCGTTTTTGTGTGCCTGTGTGACTGTGACTGAGCTCAGTTGCCTGACACAAGTTTTCGCATTCGGCTTTTCGTATCTCGTAACTCCACACTAAATACCCCACCTCCCCTCTCAAAGTATTGATGATCAACCCCAGGTACTAACATTCATGAAGTTGTTTAAAAAACGTATTCTAATTGAGGTTGAAAAAATCGCTTCATGACGAGACAAGTTTAATGCATACGAGTCGAAGACGAGTCGCATTATGCTTGTTCGAGTCTAAATATCGGACTTTATTGCTACGCTAAAAACACACTAGTGTTTATATTGCATTTCTGACCTTGCTTTCTTGTTCTAAACTGGCAAAAGGACAATGCTTGCGTTGATCTCAGGTTCAGTCAGAAGCAGACAAGTTCCCTTCTCATTCAAGGGACGTAACCACTCGATGAAACGGTTTCGAAGGAATCGAATTTTTGGATGCAAACTATTAAATGTCACCACCAGTTGCATTAATTTTTATTGTAATTCAATCGAGTTTGCGTTTTAATGAAACAGATCCTGTGATTGGTCAGAATGCCCCAACTCATTAAAAATGACCGGTGACTAATTGTCGATAGTCACTCGCTAAAAAATCCATTAACAACCTGCTGGCGAGGCGCATTGATACAGCCTCAACTAGTCTCGGTTAGCTTTGAGGGTCATTTTAAAAGTAGGAAATGTGTATTTTATGAAGGCCAACGAAATACCGAGACCATAAGGTATGCGAAGTGATGATATATAAAATGATTATTTTTTCTATCTTTGACAAGACTGGTGGAGTGGCCTAGCAGTTAAGACATCGGCCCCGACATTTCGATGTCCCGAGGCCTTGAGTTCGAATCCCTGTCAATTCGTTTATTTTTTTCTGCTCGATCCTTCTTGACAAGTTTGATCAGCTCTGAGAGAGCAAACCGGATGTTACCACTGCAAAATTCAAGCGTTGACTGAAGCTCTCAAGGTCATACACGCCGTATAGATGGGGTTTCGGGTAGCGTCTCGCAGAGCACAACACAAGGATGTCTTTTGGGGCACAACACATCGCGTCGAACATGAAAGTCGCAGCCAGCTACGGGAAGAACTGAGTCTTCAACCTACTCTTGAACGCGTCAAGAGAGGAGCTCTGGCGAAGCTCAAGCTACAGGAAGAACTGAGTCTTCAACCTACTATTGAACGCGTCAAGAGAGGGGCTCTGGCGAAGCTCAAGCTACAGGAAGAACTGAGTCTTCAACCTACTGTTGAACGCGTCAAGAGAGGAGCTCTGGCGGAGCTCAAGCTACAGGAAGAACTGAGTCTTCAACCTACTGTTGAACGCGTCAAGAGAGGAGCTCTGGCGAAGCTCAAGCGTCACGGCGTTCCAGACACATATGAACACACAACTTATCTTGATAGTTCTATCAGTTCACGTCCAACCTCAAGAAGCCGAGCGTATGAATGATTGTTTTTTTGTTTTTTGTTATCTTGTTTTTTGATTCTGAATTTTGGAACGTTGGCAGTCTCTTTGTGTTTGGCTTTACTGAAGGTCAAGTTTTGAGTGGATCTTTCTTAAACGTTTTTCTGTGTATTAATCACATGACTAATAGCAGCTTAATTAGTTTGGACAACATTTTGGATGAAATTATTACTGCTGCAGAAACATTTAAATTGGCAAGTCTGTGACAGTCATCGTTATTTTTTTAATTTTTGTTTTAATAAATGTCTTTGATGACGTCATATCCAGCTTTTTGTAAAAGTTGAGGCAGCACTGTCACGCTCTCATTTTTTAGCCAAATTGGTTGACATTTTGGTCAAGTAATCTTCGACAAAGATCGGACTTTGGTATTGTATTTCAGCCTGGAGGCTTACAAATTAATTAATGAGTTTGCTCATTAAAGTTGTCATTAAAATCAATTTTCCGCAAACAGATTTAAAATTGATTGCATTGTATTCCTCATCTTCTCCTGAATTTAAAAATATATAGATATGTCATGTTTACTCAAAAAAATATATTTAGAATGAAAGAAAATAGGTTCAATAAGTACTACGGACTCGTGCTTCGTGGCGGCGAGCGTGACCCGTCTTGTTCTTCGATATGGTTAGCCGAGACTATCTGAATGTAGTCTCGGCGATGGTTGGTTTGTGGTGTTGATCTTGACTAAATGTTTTTATATCGCTGCACGCGACTTGTGTTTTGTTTTTGTTGTAAAAATTGTATCTTGTCTGTTTTGCATTTGCCTTGACATAACGTGAAATAACAATTCCCAGGGCCGGACTAGGCTAAGAGGAGGGGGGGGGGGGGGTGGGGGGTTGCAAGTGGTGGTCCAGGGGGATGTTCCCCCTGGCAGGGTCAAGGGGCAGAGCCCCTAGTGGGGGTCGCCCCCTGAAGCTGATGGGTAGGTCATATTCTGAGATAGGAAAATGGTCGCTCCTTGCATAAAACGGCATAAAATAAACAATAATAAAAAATGTTTTAAATAAGTGAGGTACATGATTAGGCTAGGGGGGGGGGGGGGTTGCGCAACCCCCATAACCCCCCCGGTAGTCCGGCCCTGAATTCCTATCTATATGTACATATTTATAAACACACTTTATATCGCATATACATGCCACCCTGTATTTCCTTAATAAAATCTTGTTTAAACCAAGTCCTCGCCCTGTGGGACCTGTATGCTGCATTTGACACTATCGACCATGACGTTCTCATGTAGAGGCTGCGGTGTACATTCGGCATCTCCGACAAAGCTCTTGACTAGTTCACGTCCTACCCCCCTGACCCCTGTCAAAGGATACAGATTGGACAACACAATTCATCGAGTGTTTGTCTCAAGTATAGAGTCACACAGGGCTCTGTTTTAGGCTCATTCGTGTTTACGCTGTACACCCAAGAACTCTCCGACATTATCTCTACGCATAGGTGTGAAGCACAAGTATGCTGACGATACTCAGATTGACGATTCTGCTGCCCCCAGTCATCTCTCAACAGTACTTAAAAACCGAACTGTGCATTGAGTCAGTGAAGGATTGGATGGTTGATAACAAACTGAAGTTGAACGATTCCAAGACTGAAGTGATGCTGTCAGGCTCAAAGCATGCGTTAAACCAGACTGATCGTACATTTATAACATTCTGTAGGTACATGCGCATCCTGCTTTTTGTATACATTGCTCAGTTTCTGGAAAACTTTCTTGTAAACCACAGGTCACGTGTGTGTCATTTGAAAGAACGCGTCTATGTGTTTTCCCGATAAAGCCGTCTCCGTGAATTTACAGCATGCTTGCGTGTTGAGTGTGTAAGAGGTGCTGACATACACTCACTTGTGAAACTTAAAAACCTAGATGCAAGTCTATAACGTGTTGAGTGTGTAAGAGGTGTTGAAATACACTCACTTGTGAAACTTAAAAACCTAGATGCAACTCTATAACGTACAGAATGTGTTTACATTATCCCGTTAAAGTTTGCGTCCGTATTTATCCCCGAAAGGTGGCGACACTGGTAACATCCAAAATTAATCGACTTGAATTTTTGGCTCACGTAAGTGTAGCCTATGCGATGCTAACTTTTGCCTGTCTGTGCGTGCGTGCGTGCGTGCGTATGTATGTATGTCTGTGGTAGAAACTTTAACATTTGAAGACGTCACAACATTTGAAGACGTCACATTATGACGTAAGAGGGTTAGACGTCACGCGAAGGAATTACTGAAAGTCTTGGTCATTGTTATTATGAGCGGGCCGAGACTAGTTTTTTCTTCGAAATCGGCAGATCTAGATCTAGTGTCTCGCTTTCTTGCACAGTGTCACCTATGCCGCTTACTGTGTGTGTGTGTGTGTGTGTGTGTGTGTGTGTGTGTGTGTGTGTGTGTGTGTGTGTGACGAAGTGATTGAGTTTGTGTTACTGTTTGTCGATTTCTTACGTGAGCCTTGAAGGCTTCGCCTCTTGTTTGTCATAGCTTAAAATGTTAGTCTTCTTTTTCATTTATGTTCCGTTGATTTGTTCATCACAAAATCAGCCGTATGTGTCGATGATAAGCGAGTGGTATTGTTGCATAACTAGCATTACCCGAGCATGGCGACAGTAATGTATGTATCGTTTTGATGCATTCTCGACAAGATTGTAGTGCCTGTGCGAGTCATTCACACGAACGAGTGCTGTTCCCTATTCTTTTCAACTTTCTGACCTTGTTTTTATCCCACACATAACATATCTATATGTTTATGGAATCAGGAAATAATAAAGAACAAGATGACATCATTTTTTGATCGAGTACTAAAATGTTACTTTTAATTAGAATGTTGAGATTTTAATGACCAAACCTAGCTATTACTTAATTATTAAGCTGAAATGCAGTCCAATAGTCCGGGGTTTGTCGCAGATTGCCTCACCAAAATTTCAATCAATGTGCTCGAAAAATAAAGACCTGACAGTGCCGCCTCAACTTTCACAAAAACACGGGTATGACGTACTTCATTAAAGACATTTATATATATATATATATATATATATATATATATATATATATATATATATATATATATATATAAAAAGTGTTTTGCTGGGGAAATCATTTACAGAAACTCTCGTGTAAAGTTTCATGAAGATCGATCTAGTGTTTTCTCTGAATCGCTCTACACAGACAGACAGACAGACAGACAGACAGACAGACGGACACACACACACACATACACACACACACACTGTTAGGAAACGCTGCCGTTGCTGAACTTTGGTTCAGTTTTGTGTGTTGCATGTAGTTGACTTATTTGTACTTTGTGGGAAAGTATTATATTATATTTTGTGAACACAATATTTATGTTTGGACGAGAATGCAGGTGAACTTTCTAGTCCTGTCAAAACAAGTTGTTTACCACGTTGTTTTGAGTCGTGGGTTCGTGGCGTTCGCTCGGATTAAGTGCGTCGGCGCTTTTGATGTACAGCACAGAGAATGTCACTGTTCTAGTCCATGGACGGTTCATCTAATGTTAGTTGTATCATGTTCGGTCTGGAATATTCTCGAGATTGAGTATTTACTATATAGGCCAGCGCGATTTGTATGTAAAATAAAGCTTCTACTTTGAGTTCTGCTACGATGTGCAATTGTATGTGTGGAGTGCTAAATAAATCCTCGAACTCAATTTGACGAGTTGTTTTCTGTTGCTGCGAAGACGGGCGACGTAGAATAAAAGAACACAACTATACGACGTTTGAGAACTTGTGGCAATCTCAAGTGTCGTGTAACACACACACACACACACACACACACACACACACACACACACACACACACACACACACACACACACACACACACACACACACACACACACACACATACACACTCAATCAATCAATCAAAATGAAGCTTATATAGCGCGTATTCCGTGGGTACAGTTCTAAGCGCTTGTCAAAGAGTTGTCAACATAGGACTAACAAAGAAACTAACATCTTCAGACGGACACGCACCCTATCACACACTAGCAAACCCTGGTAAACATAGAACAAACAACTGTTTAACAACGATGTACACATCAATAGCTAGGTCCAAACAAAATAATATTAAGCACAAAGAAAACACCTCTCTCAGAGCACAGCACAAGAATGTCTTTTGGGGCACAACACATCACGTCGAGCATGAAAGTCGCAGCCAGCTACGGGAAGAACTGAGTCTTCAACCTACTCTTGAACGCGTCAAGAGAGGGGCTCTGACGAAGCTCAAGCGGCAGGGAGTTCCAGACGGACGGGCCCGCGGAGGGGAATGCACGCTGACCAGCAGATGCGAGTTTCGAGCGAGGGATGTGGAGGCGGAGAGGGTCAGCAGCAGAACGAAGGGGACGGTCGGAGGGCTGGGTGTACAGGTCCAGGGAAGATTGAAGGTACTCGGGAGCAGAGTCGTTGAGACACTTGTAGACCAGAGTGGACAGTTTGTAGGAGATTCGGGTGTTGACAGGGAGCCAGTGCAAGGAGCGAAGTAGGGGGGTGATGTGGTCTCGCTTCGTCTTCCTCAACGTCAGCCTGGCAGCGGCGTTCTGGACTCGTTGTAGGCCATGAATGGATGAGGCGGGGAGGCCGGTCAGAAGGGAGTTGCAGTAGTCCAGACGACTGAAGATGAGGGAGACAACCAGCTTGACACAGGCGTCGTGGGTGAGGTAGCGACGGATGGAGGCAATGCGTCGTAGGTGGAAAAAGCAGGTCTTGATGATGAAGGAGATGTGTGTCTGCATGGAGAGAGTGGAGTCGAGAAAGACGCCAAGGCTCTTGACAGCAGGGGAGAATGGAACAGTCGCGTCATCCAGCTGGAGGTCGGTCACAGTGAGGGAAGCAATCTTCTGTCGTGTTCCAACGAGAAGGGCCTCCGTCTTCTCACTGTTCAGCTTCAACTTGTTCTCAGTCATCCAGTTCTTGATGTCAGTGAAACAACTGGAGATGGATCCAAGGAGATCGTCAACGTCCTCCGGCTTGGCGGTGTTCTGGAGCTGCGTGTCATCGGCAAAGGAGTTGTAGTTCAGGCCGTGGCGTTCGATGACCAGGGAGAGGGGTTGGGTGTACAGGGTGAAAAGGACAGGGCCGAGGACAGATCCTTGTGGGACGCCGAAGCGGACAGGGACAGGCTGAGAAGAGAACGAATCAGTGGTGACAGTCTGAGAGCGGTTCTGGAGGTAGTTCCGGAACCAAGAGAGGGCGGTGTCGTGAATGCCGAACGTGGAACTGAGGCGATCGACGAGTAGCTGGTGGTCGATCGTGTCGAAGGCCGCGGAAAGGTCCAGCAGCACAAGGGCAGAGACGAGACCGCTATCTGTTGCGTTCAGGAGGTCCGTGGTGATTCGCAGGAGCGCCGTCTCGGTGCTGTGGTGAGGGCGGTACGCTGACTGATACACTGGCATCAGCGAGTTCCGAGACAGGTGGGCGCTCAACTGCTCCAGGATGATACGCTCCAGAAGCTTGGAGAGGAAGGGCAGGTTGGACACAGGACGGTAGTTCTTCAACTCGTTGACGTCAAGGCCGGGTTTCTTGATGAGTGGGCGGACAACGGCAGACTTGAAGCAGTCGGGAACGACGCCTGTGGCCAAGGAGATGTTGATGATATCTGTGATAGACGGCAGGAGCTTGTCCAGACACTTGGTGAAGAGGAAGCCTGGCAGGGGGTCTAGCTCGCAGGTCTTGATGGCCGTCTTGGTGATGAGTCGCTTGACGTGGTTTTGAGTGACAGGCTGAAAGCACGTGAGGGGGGAGCCGGAGAAGGAAGGGGAGGGTGGAGACGGGACGAAGGGCTGCTGATCGAGTGTTTTCCGAAGCTTGTCAATCTTGTCCTTGAAGAACTCCGAGAATAACTCCGGGATATTCTGTGGTGGGTGAGCAGTGGGTAAGGGGGAAGCGGGGGAGGAGCCCAGGATCTAGGAGAGAGGACATGATGGAGAACAGCTCCCTGGATGATGAGGCGTTGACGATGCGGTCGTGGAAGTGCTCGACCTTGGCAGCAGTGATGGCTTGCGTGACTCAAAGCACCGCATCCCTGAGAATCTGCTTATGAACCTCCAGGCCAGAGTGTCGCCATGCACGCTCCGCTCGCCGTCTCTCGATCTTGGCGGCTGTGATGTCCTCAGAGAACCAGGGAGCCGGCTGTCGCTCAGAGACTGCGCATAGGGATGGCGGGGCGTGTTTGTCGAGGAGCTGGCGCAGAGTCAAGCTGAAGAAATGGGCGGGGTCAGAGGACGGGTCTCGCTGGGCAAGCAGCAGGGCAGCTTCGTCTCCAAAAGCATCTGTCTCAATGTCTCGTAGCTTGCGACGTGTGACCATCTTTCGCTTCTGTGCTGGCTTGGTGATGTTGACGAGGAAGTTGATGGCAGTGTGGTCGGAGACAAGATGGTGGTTGGCGACGAGGCTGGAGACCAGATTGTCCGAGGGTCGAGTGACAATCCAATCCAGGATGTGGCCACGGGAGTGGGAGGGAAAAGGAACGACCTGGTCCACACTGTAGCTGTCCAACAGCGCACGGGCCCGCTTGGTGTCAGCATTGGCAGGGCAGTCCCAGTGGATGTTAAAGTCACCGAGGACGATGGCGCTATGGGACGTCACGTTGTAGTGGTCGAGGGCTTGGGAGAACTCGTCGAAGAAAGTTGAGTCCTTCAGCTTGTTCTTGGTGTTAGGGGGAGGGCGATATATACACAGGAAGGTGAGGGTGGTGGTGGTGGCGACCGTCATCTCCACGGCTTCGAAGGTGGTGTGGGGGAAGGGGAGGCTGTCCGAGAAGGACGCTGCAGCATGCATGTGGTCCTTGTAGACGACGGCGATGCCTCCACCACGCCCAGCCGGGCGGGGGAAGGAGACTGTCTTGTATCCTGCGGGGGTCAGCTGCTTGATCTTGGGGTCATCCCCAGGTCGCAGCCACGTCTCGGTGATGAACAGGGCGTCTAACTTGTTTTCTATAATGTAGTCTGCTATCAGATCTGCTTTGCCTTCTGGATTTACTGACTGTGAGTTGAGGAGGCAGAGGTGTAGGGTGTTTTTGGAATGAGTGAGTGGGTGGTGATGTGGGGTGGACGGGTGCTGGGGAGGGGTTGTGGGAGAAAGGGGAGGGGTGGGGAGGTGAGGGAGAGGGGTGATGGGAGGATGGGGAGGGGTGGTGAGAGAATGGGGAGGGGTGGTGGGAGAATAGGGAGGAATAGAAGGAAGCAGGGAAAGGGTGGGGGGATGCTGGGGAGGGGTAGTGGTACATTGGGTGGGGGTGGTGGGCGTGAGAGAAGTGGAGGTGGGAGAAGGGTTGAGGGCAGCAAGTTGCTGTGCGGTTCGAAGACGCTGCGAGCGGCCGGCGCGACAGCCCCTTACGGTTGGTGGTCTCAGCAGGATTCCCAGCTCCTTGAGATGGAGGTATAGAGGCCGTGGCAGGCGCAGTCTAGCAGCGTCGGTGGGACGGTAGTTGAGGGGGGAACCTATCGCCATAGTGGGAGAGAGGAGTGGAAAGAGAGAGAGAGAAAGAGAGCTCACGCAATTTATGACACCTAAGAATGTACTCTGAGGGTACATCTCGGGAGACAATCCCCTACCAATTGTAGAAGCGGGCAGAACAGTGGAAAAAGGGCCAACTCACTCTGTGACTCATCGCAGGCAGGCGCCGGTCAGTGTAGCTACAGTTGACTGAACAACAACAATAGTGTAGCAGGCTACCAACTATGACGCCTGGGCAGAACAAAGGCCACTGTACACACTAAGGTACACGCTAACGCATAAGGCAGACTACGTTTACAGAAAGAGAAACACTCTAACCTAACAAAATAATAACAACAGTCTAAGCAATCTAGCAGCAAAAAGGCTAAAAACACACTAAGTTCACTATAATTTACGACAGGCTACGGTCTAGGATAACACGGGTAGGCCAAAAGCGCCTCAACCACAACGCCACAACACAGATGGAAGAGATACACACTAACACTGAGATCAAATGCAGTAAAACAACCCACACAACGTTGACAAGGACAACAGAGTGAAACAACAAGCTCTCGTTGACAAACACCAACGAACGAAAACAAGACAAAACAGCAAGTAGAGAGCAACGAAAACAAGGGAAACAAAACAGAACAAAAGCACTTAGCTGATTCACGACCGGGAAGGAAAGATGGCCGCTCTAACACGTGGACAGACGATCACACAAATTCACACCAATAGCACTCACAAGTTCACTTATTCCGACAAGACAGGTTCACAATTAGCTTCAATACACTCTTATACACCACTCTGCAAACATACAACACAAGAATCCTTGGAAATCAACACGAAAATTATCCAAATATCGAGACAGGTAATGCAGCTGTAGTCAGCGCAAGAACAGACAACACACACACACACACACACACACATACTCCACCACCCTCGTCTTGATTCCCCGTTTAAAAATCATGTTAACACATTTATTCAAAAACTTACGAAACGAAAACAATCACAACAAAAACATTAATAAAAACATCAGCAAGATGAATCATACAAACAAACCAAAACACACACAAGGGCAATACAAAGAAAGTCAACTGTCAAATTATAAGTTGCATAGGTTTTAATGTTGAAACAAAAGAGTGTTCCAGTTTGGCTTGGTTCGCGAAGCAATTACGTCATTTCGCGATCTGTAGTTTGGTCACCACAAATTCGTCAAACGTCCTTCCGTTGACAGCAAACCAAGTGTCATCCACGCAGTTTAGTATAATTCTTGGTAGCGCAGGTGGTAATGAATGCAAGTGATGGTCCTGAAATAGAACATAAGTCGCGTGAAGCAATATAAAAACATTTAGTCAAGATCAACAACGCCGACCAATCATCGCCGAGATTACATTCAGATAGTCTCGGCTAACCATACCAAAGACCAAGGGCCACACTGGACGCCACTACGCACACGTCTGTTGTACTTAGTAAACCTATTTTCTTTCATTCTGAGCACATTTTTAGAGTAAGAATAACATATTTATGAGGGCCCCAAGGGGGGGGTATCATCACGATCACGGGAAGGGAAATTTTAGCTTTCACGATCACAGCTACCTTGATTTTTGTTTTCACGATCACAAACACCTTGACGAATAGAGGATCATAAAGTGATACAGCTGTGACAAATGTACGTTGAAAATAAAATGCTTTGCAATAATGCCCATCACGATCACGAAAACAAATGACGATCACGATCACGAGACTTGATTTTTTTGTCATCACGGATCACGGGCAAAGTCCCATCACGATCACAGAAATGGAAATTTCGGCAATCACGGTCACAGAAAGGTCAAAAAACGCCAATCACGATCACGATTTTAAACCCTTTGGGGCCCTCATTTATATATTTTTAAATTCAGGAGAAGATGAAGAATACAATGCAATCATTTTTACATTTAGTCAAGTTTTGCGCCGATCCGACGGCTCGAAGCGCCTAGCTTGCTAGGGGGGTCGGGGGGCATGCCCCCCCGGAAAATTTTGAAAAAAAAGGATGCAAATTGGTGCAATCTGGTGCATTCTGAGGATGATCATTACCAGTTTCAGGCAGCAGATTTTGTCACTGATTATAACCCCCAAAATTGAAACTCAATGTAAAATAAAGAAATACATACCTCATTCAATATTTTTATATTTGGCTCACGTAAGTGTAGCCTATGCGATGCTAACTTTTGTCTGTCTGTGCGTGCGTGCGTGCGTGCGTATGTCTGTGGTAGAAACTTTAACATTTGAAGACGTCATATTACATTGACGTCACATTATGACGTACGAGGGTTAGACGTCACGCGATGGAATTACTCAAAGTCTCGGTGATTGTTATTTTGAGCGGGCCGAGACTATTTGGCAGTCGTGTCCATGTAAGTAGGCTACATGTATGCAGACAGACAGATCTAGATCTAGTGTCTCGCTTTCTTGCAGTTTCACCTATGCTCTTTCTGTGTGTGTGTGTGTGTGTGTGTGTGTGTGTGTGTGTGTGTGTGTGTGTGTGTGTGTGTGTGTGTGTGTGTGTGTGTGTGTGTGTGTACTGTGTGTGTGTATGTGTGACGGAGTGATTGAGTTTGTGTTACTGTTTGTCGATTTCTTACCTGAGCCTTGAAGGCTTCGCCTGTTGTTTTATATTTATAAGGTGGGTCCGGAAACCCTAGAACCCCCCCCCCCTCCCCTCGTCCGCCCCTGGGCGGGGGCAGAGCCCCTTGTTGGGGTCAGGGGCGAAGGCCCCTGAAGCTGATGGGTAGGTCATATTCTGAGATAAGAAAATGGTCGCTCCGTGCATGAAACGGCATGAAATAAGGAATAATAAAAAATGTTTTAAATAAGTAAGGTACATGTTCAGGCTAGGGGGGGGGGGGGGGGGGGAGTTGCGCAACCCCCATAACCCCCCCGGTAGTCCGGCCCTGGTGTGTGTGTGTGTGTGTGTGTGTGTGTGTGTGTGTGTGTGTGTGTGTGTGTGTGTGTGTCTGTCTGTCTGTGCGTGTGCGTGCGTGTGTAGAGCGATTAAGATCAAACTACTGGACCGATCTTTATGAAATTTTACACGAGAGTTCCTGGGAATGATAACCCCGGAATTATTTTCTTCTTTTTTTCGATAAATACCTCTGATGACGTCATATCCGGCTTTTTGTAAAAATTGAGGCGGCACTGTCACACCCTCATTTTTCAATCAAATTGATTGAAATTTTGGCCAAGCAATCTTCGACAAAGGCGGGACTTCGGTATTGCATTTCAGCTTGGTGGCTTAAAAAATAATTTATGACTTTGGTCATTAAAAATCTGAAAATTCTAAAAAAATATTTTTTTTTTATAAAACGATCCAAATTTACGTTCATCTTATTCCTTGTCGGTTCTTGATTCCAAAAACATATAGATATGATATTTGTGGATTAAAAACACTTTAAGAAAGTTAAAACGAAGAGAGGACAGAAAAGCGTGCTATCCTTCTCAGCGCAACTACTACCCCGCTCTTCTTGTCAATTTCACTGCCTTTGCCACGAGCGGTGGACTTACGATGCTACGAGTATACGGTCTTGCTGAAAAATTGCATTGCATTCAGTTTCATTCTGTGAGTACGAC
>NC_090255.1:1037303-1099803 GCF_037325665.1 Littorina saxatilis
ATTTTTACTAGATGATCTTGCATAAAAGAACCCTCCTCTGACAGTACATGAGTTGAGACAGCAATGACAGAGAGTGAGGAGGGTGCAAGACGGATGAGTGTGTCCACTGCTCAGTGTCAAACAGCAATGACAGAGAGTGAGGAGGGTGCAGGTCGGATGAGTGTGTCCACTGCTCAGTGTCAAACAGCGATGACAGGGAGTGAGGAGGGTGCAAGTCGGATGAGTGTGTCCACTGCTCAGTGTCAAACAGCAATGACAGGGAGTGAGGAGGGTGCAAGACGGATGAGTGTGTCCACTGCTCAGTGTCAAACAGCAATGACAGAGAGTGAGGAGGGTGCAGGTCGGATGAGTGTGTCCACTGCTCAGTGTCAAACAGCAATGACAGAGAGTGAGGAGGGTGCAGGTCGGATGAGTGTGTCCACTGCTCAGTGTTAAACACCAATCACAGGGAGTGAGGAGGGTGCAAGACGGATGAGTGTGTCCACTGCTCAGTTTTAAACAGCAATGACAGAGAGTGAGGAGGGTGCAAGTCGGATGAGTGTGTCCACTGCTCAGTGTCAAACAGCAATGACAGGGAGTGAGGAGGGTGCAGGTCGGATGAGTGTGTCCACTGCTCAGTGTTAAACAGCAATGACAGGGAGTGAGGAGGGTGCAAGTCGGATGAGTGTGTCCACTGCTCAGTGTTAAACAGCAATGACAGAGAGTGAGGAGGGTGCAAGTCGGATGAGTGTGTCCACTGCTCAGTGTTAAACAGCAATGACAGGGAGTGAGGAGGGTGCAAGACGGATGAGTGTGTCCACTGCTCAGTGTTAAACAGCAATGACAGGGAGTGAGGAGGGTGCAGGTCGGATGAGTGTGTCCACTGTTCAGTGTCAAACAGCAATGACAGAGAGTGAGGAGGGTGCAGGTCGGATGAGTGTGTCCACTGCTCAGTGTCAAACAGCAATGACAGAGAGTGAGGAGGGTGCAGGTCGGATGAGTGTGTCCACTGCTCAGTGTTAAACAGCAATGACAGGGAGTGAGGAGGGTGCAAGTCGGATGAGTGTGTCCACTGCTCAGTGTCAAACAGCAAAGACAGGGAGTGAGGAGGGTGCAAGACGGATGAGTGTGTCCACTGCTCAGTGTCAAACAGCAATGACAGAGAGTGAGGAGGGTGCAGGTCGGATGAGTGTGTCCACTGCTCAGTGTTAAAATGCCATGACAGGGAGTGAGGAGGGTGCAAGACGG
This sequence comes from Littorina saxatilis, assembly GCF_037325665.1. Classification (NCBI taxonomy): domain Eukaryota; kingdom Metazoa; phylum Mollusca; class Gastropoda; order Littorinimorpha; family Littorinidae; genus Littorina; species Littorina saxatilis. The sequence continues at coordinate 1,038,531 of NC_090255.1, forward strand.
ATGAGTGTGTCCACTGCTCAGTGTTAAACAGCCATGACAGGGAGTGAGGAGGGTGCAAGTCGGATGAGTGTGTCCACTGCTCAGTGTCAAACAGCAATGACAGAGAGTGAGGAGGGTGCAGGTCGGATGAGTGTGTCCACTGCTCAGTGTCAAACAGCAATGACAGAGAGTGAGGAGGGTGCAGGTCGGATGAGTGTGTCCACTGCTCAGTGTTAAACAGCAATGACAGGGAGTGAGGAGGGTGCAAGTCGGATGAGTGTGTCCACTGCTCAGTGTCAAACAGCAAAGACAGGGAGTGAGGAGGGTGCAAGACGGATGAGTGTGTCCACTGCTCAGTGTCAAACAGCAATGACAGAGAGTGAGGAGGGTGCAGGTCGGATGAGTGTGTCCACTGCTCAGTGTTAAACAGCCATGACAGGGAGTGAGGAGGGTGCAAGACGGATGAGTGTGTCCACTGCTCAGTGTTAAACAGCCATGACAGGGAGTGAGGAGGGTGCAAGTCGGATGAGTGTGTCCACTGCTCAGTGTCAAACAGCAATGACAGGGAGTGAGGAGGGTGCAAGACGGATGAGTGTGTCCACTGCTCAGTGTCAAACAGCAATGACAGGGAGTGAGGAGGGTGCAAGACGGATGAGTGTGTCCACTGCTCAGTGTCAAACAGCAATGACAGAGAGTGAGGAGGGTGCAAGTCGGATGAGTGTGTCCACTGCTCAGTGTTAAACAGCAATCACAGGGAGTGAGGAGGGTGCAAGACGGATGAGTGTGTCCACTGCTCAGTGTCAAACAGCAATGACAGAGAGTGAGGAGTGTGCAAGTCGGATAAGTGTGTCCACTGCTCAGTGTCAAACAGCAATGACAGAGAGTGAGGAGGGTGCAGGTCGGATGAGTGTGTCCACTGCTCAGTGTTAAACAGCAATGACAGAGAGTGAGGAGGGTGCAGGTCGGATGAGTGTGTCCACTGCTCAGTGTCAAACAGCAATGACAGAGAGTGAGGAGGGTGCAGGTCGGATGAGTGTGTCCACTGCTCAGTGTCAAACAGCAATGACAGAGAGTGAGGAGTGTGCAAGTCGGATAAGTGTGTCCACTGCTCAGTGTTAAACAGCAATGACAGGGAGTGAGGAGGGTGCAGGTCGGATGAGTGTGTCCACTGCTCAGTGTCAAACAGCAATGACAGAGAGTGAGGGGTGTGCAAGTCGGATAAGTGTGTCCACTGCTCAGTGTCAAACAGCAATGACAGAGAGTGAGGAGGGTGCAGGTCGGATGAGTGTGTCCACTGCTCAGTGTTAAACAGCAATGACAGGGAGTGAGGAGGGTGCAGGTCGGATGGGTGTGTCCACTGCTCAGTGTTAAACAGCAATGACAGAGAGTGAGGAGGGTGCACGTCGGATGAGTGTGTCCACTGCTCGGTGTTAAACAGCAATGACAGGGAGTGAGGAGGGTGCAAGACGGATGAGTGTGTCCACTGCTCAGTGTTAAACAGCAATGACAGGGAGTGAGGAGGGTGCAAGACGGATGAGTGTGTCCACTGCTCAGTGTCAAACAGCAATGACAGGGAGTGAGGAGGGTGCAAGACGGATGAGTGTGTCCACTGCTCAGTGTTAAACAGCAATGACAGGGAGTGAGGAGGGTGCAAGTCGGATGAGTGTGTCCACTGCTCAGTGTTAAACAGCAATGACAGAGAGTGAGGAGGGTGCAGGACGGATGACTGTGTCCACTGCTCAGTGTCAAACAGCAATGACAGGGAGTGAGGAGGGTGCAGGACGGATGACTGTGTCCACTGCTCAGTGTCAAACAGCAATGACAGAGAGTGAGGAGGGTGCAAGTCGGATGAGTGTGTCCACTGCTCAGTGTCAAACAGCAATGACAGGGAGTGAGGACGGTGCAGGTCGGATGAGTGTGTCCACTGCTCAGTGTCAAACAGCAATGACAGAGAGTGAGGAGGGTGCAGGTCGGATGAGTGTGTCCACTGTTCAGTGTCAAACAGCAATGACAGAGAGTGAGGAGGGTGCAGGTCGGATGAGTGTGTCCACTGCTCAGTGTCAAACAGCAATGACAGAGAGTGAGGAGGGTGCAGGTCGGATGAGTGTGTCCACTGCTCAGTGTCAAACAGCAATGACAGGGAGTGAGGAGGGTGCAGGTCGGATGAGTGTGTCCACTGCTCAGTGTCAAACAGCAATGACAGAGAGTGAGGAGGGTGCAGGTCGGATGAGTGTGTCCACTGCTCAGTGTTAAACAGCCATGACAGGGAGTGAGGAGGGTGCAAGACGGATGAGTGTGTCCACTGCTCAGTGTTAAACAGCCATGACAGGGAGTGAGGAGGGTGCAAGTCGGATGAGTGTGTCCACTGCTCAGTCTCAAACAGCAATGACAGAGAGTGAGGAGGGTGCAGGTCGGATGAGTGTGTCCACTGCTCAGTGTCAAACAGCAATGACAGAGAGTGAGGAGGGTGCAGGTCGGATGAGTGTGTCCACTGCTCAGTGTTAAACAGCAATGACAGGGAGTGAGGAGGGTGCAAGTCGGATGAGTGTGTCCACTGCTCAGTGTCAAACAGCAAAGACAGGGAGTGAGGAGGGTGCAAGACGGATGAGTGTGTCCACTGCTCAGTGTCAAACAGCAATGACAGAGAGTGAGGAGGGTGCAGGTCGGATGAGTGTGTCCACTGCTCAGTGTTAAACAGCCATGACAGGGAGTGAGGAGGGTGCAAGACGGATGAGTGTGTCCACTGCTCAGTGTTAAACAGCCATGACAGGGAGTGAGGAGGGTGCAAGTCGGATGAGTGTGTCCACTGCTCAGTGTCAAACAGCAATGACAGGGAGTGAGGAGGGTGCAAGACGGATGAGTGTGTCCATTGCTCAGTGTCAAACAGCAATGACAGGGAGTGAGGAGGGTGCAAGACGGATGAGTGTGTCCACTGCTCAGTGTCAAACAGCAATGACAGAGAGTGAGGAGGGTGCAAGTCGGATGAGTGTGTCCACTGCTCAGTGTTAAACAGCAATCACAGGGAGTGAGGAGGGTGCAAGACGGATGAGTGTGTCCACTGCTCAGTGTCAAACAGCAATGACAGAGAGTGAGGAGTGTGCAAGTCGGATAAGTGTGTCCACTGCTCAGTGTCAAACAGCAATGACAGAGAGTGAGGAGGGTGCAGGTCGGATGAGTGTGTCCACTGCTCAGTGTTAAACAGCAATGACAGAGAGTGAGGAGGGTGCAGGTCGGATGAGTGTGTCCACTGCTCAGTGTGAAACAGCAATTACAGAGAGTGAGGAGGGTGCAGGTCGGATGAGTGTGTCCACTGCTCAGTGTCAAACAGCAATGACAGAGAGTGAGGAGTGTGCAAGTCGGATAAGTGTGTCCACTGCTCAGTGTCAAACAGCAATGACAGAGAGTGAGGAGGGTGCAGGTCGGATGAGTGTGTCCACTGCTCAGTGTCAAACAGCAATGACAGAGAGTGAGGGGTGTGCAAGTCGGATAAGTGTGTCCACTGCTCAGTGTCAAACAGCAATGACAGAGAGTGAGGAGGGTGCAGGTCGGATGAGTGTGTCCACTGCTCAGTGTTAAACAGCAATGACAGGGAGTGAGGAGGGTGCAGGTCGGATGGGTGTGTCCACTGCTCAGTGTTAAACAGCAATGACAGAGAGTGAGGAGGGTGCACGTCGGATGAGTGTGTCCACTGCTCGGTGTTAAACAGCAATGACAGGGAGTGAGGAGGGTGCAAGACGGATGAGTGTGTCCACTGCTCAGTGTTAAACAGCAATGACAGGGAGTGAGGAGGGTGCAAGTCGGATGAGTGTGTCCACTGCTCAGTGTCAAACAGCAATGACAGGGAGTGAGGAGGGTGCAAGACGGATGAGTGTGTCCACTGCTCAGAGTTAAACAGCAATGACAGGGAGTGAGGAGGGTGCAAGTCGGATGAGTGTGTCCACTGCTCAGTGTTAAACAGCAATGACAGAGAGTGAGGAGGGTGCAGGACGGATGACTGTGTCCACTGCTCAGTGTCAAACAGCAATGACAGGGAGTGAGGAGGGTGCAGGACGGATGACTGTGTCCACTGCTCAGTGTCAAACAGCAATGACAGTGAGTGAGGAGGGTGCAAGTCGGATGAGTGTGTTCACTGCTCAGTGTCAAACAGCAATGACAGAGAGTGAGGAGGGTGCAAGACGGATGAGTGTGTCCACTGCTCAGTGTCAAACAGCAATGACAGGGAGTGAGGAGGGTGCAGGTCGGATGAGTGTGTCCACTGCTCAGTGTCAAACAGCAATGACAGAGAGTGAGGTGGGTGCAAGACGGATGAGTGTGTTCACTGCCCAGTGTCAAACAGCAATGACAGAGAGTGAGGAGGGTGCAGGTCGGATGAGTGTGTCCACTGCTCAGTGTTAAACAGCAATGACAGAGAGTGAGGAGGGTGCAGGACGGATGAGTGTGTCCACTGCTCAGTGTTAAACAGCAATGACAGAGAGTGAGGAGGGTGCAGGTCGGATGAGTGTGTCCACTGCTCAGTGTTAAACAGCAATGACAGAGAGTGAGGAGGGTGCAGGACGGATGAGTGTGTCCACTGCTCAGTGTTAAACAGCCATGACAGGGAGTGAGGAGGGTGCAGGTCGGATGAGTGTGTCCACTGCTCAGTGTTAAACAGCAATGACAGAGAGTGAGGAGGGTGCAAGACGGATGAGTGTGTCCACTGCTCAGTGTTAAACAGCAATGACAGGGAGTGAGGAGGGTGCAGGTCGGATGAGTGTGTCCACTGCTCAGTGTTAAACAGCAATGACAGGGAGTGAGGAGGGTGCAGGTCGGATGGGTGTGTCCACTGCTCAGTGTTAAACAGCAATGACAGAGAGTGAGGAGGGTGCAAGTCGGATGAGTGTGTCCACTGCTCAGTGTTAAACAGCAATCACAGGGAGTGAGGAGGGTGCAAGACGGATGAGTGTGTCCACTGCTCAGTGTTAAACAGCAATGACAGAGAGTGAGGAGGGTGCAAGTCGGATGAGTGTGTCCACTGCTCAGTGTTAAACAGCAATGACAGGGAGTGAGGAGGGTGCAGGTCGGATGAGTGTGTCCACTGCTCAGTGTTAAACAGCAATGACAGGGAGTGAGGAGGGTGCAAGTCGGATGAGTGTGTCCACTGCTCAGTGTTAAACAGCAATGACAGAGAGTGAGGAGGGTGCAAGTCGGATGAGTGTGTCCACTGCTCAGTGTTAAACAGCAATGACAGGGAGTGAGGAGGGTGCAGGACGGATGAGTGTGTCCACTGCTCAGTGTCAAACAGCAATGACAGGGAGTGAGGAGGGTGCAGGTCGGATGAGTGTGTCCACTGCTCAGTGTCAAACAGCAATGACAGAGAGTGAGGAGGGTGCAGGTCGGATGAGTGTGTCCACTGCTCAGTGTCAAACAGCAATGACAGAGAGTGAGGAGGGTGCAGGTCGGATGAGTGTGTCCACTGCTCAGTGTTAAACAGCAATGACAGGGAGTGAGGAGGGTGCAAGTCGGATGAGTGTGTCCACTGCTCAGTGTCAAACAGCAATGACAGGGAGTGAGGAGGGTGCAAGACGGATGAGTGTGTCCACTGCTCAGTGTCAAACAGCAATGACAGAGAGTGAGGAGGGTGCAGGTCGGATGAGTGTGTCCACTGCTCAGTGTTAAACAGCAATGACAGGGAGTGAGGAGGGTGCAAGACGGATGAGTGTGTCCACTGCTCAGTGTTAAACAGCCATGACAGGGAGTGAGGAGGGTGCAAGACGGATGAGTGTGTCCACTGCTCAGTGTTAAACAGCCATGACAGGGAGTGAGGAGGGTGCAAGTCGGATGAGTGTGTCCACTGCTCAGTGTCAAACAGCAATGACAGGGAGTGAGGAGGGTGCAGGACGGATGAGTGTGTCCACTGCTCAGTGTCAAACAGCAATGACAGGGAGTGAGGAGGGTGCAAGACGGATGAGTGTGTCCACTGCTCAGTGTCAAACAGCAATGACAGAGAGTGAGGAGGGTGCAAGTCGGATGAGTGTGTCCACTGCTCAGTGTTAAACAGCAATCACAGGGAGTGAGGAGGGTGCAAGACGGATGAGTGTGTCCACTGCTCAGTGTCAAACATCAATGACAGAGAGTGAGGAGTGTGCAAGTCGGATAAGTGTGTCCACTGCTCAGTGTCAAACAGCAATGACAGAGAGTGAGGAGGGTGCAGGTCGGATGAGTGTGTCCACTGCTCAGTGTTAAACAGCAATGACAGAGAGTGAGGAGGGTGCAGGTCGGATGAGTGTGTCCACTGCTCAGTGTCAAACAGCAATGACAGAGAGTGAGGAGGGTGCAGGTCGGATGAGTGTGTCCACTGCTCAGTGTCAAACAGCAATGACAGAGAGTGAGGAGTGTGCAAGTCGGATAAGTGTGTCCACTGCTCAGTGTCAAACAGCAATGACAGAGAGTGAGGAGGGTGCAGGTCGGATGAGTGTGTCCACTGCTCAGTGTCAAACAGCAATGACAGAGAGTGAGGGGTGTGCAAGTCGGATAAGTGTGTCCACTGCTCAGTGTCAAACAGCAATGACAGAGAGTGAGGAGGGTGCAGGTCGGATGAGTGTGTCCACTGCTCAGTGTTAAACAGCAATGACAGGGAGTGAGGAGGGTGCAGGTCGGATGGGTGTGTCCACTGCTCAGTGTTAAACAGCAATGACAGAGAGTGAGGAGGGTGCACGTCGGATGAGTGTGTCCACTGCTCGGTGTTAAACAGCAATGACAGGGAGTGAGGAGGGTGCAAGACGGATGAGTGTGTCCACTGCTCAGTGTTAAACAGCAATGACAGGGAGTGAGGAGGGTGCAAGTCGGATGAGTGTGTCCACTGCTCAGTGTCAAACAGCAATGACAGGGAGTGAGGAGGGTGCAAGACGGATGAGTGTGTCCACTGCTCAGTGTTAAACAGCAATGACAGGGAGTGAGGAGGGTGCAAGTCGGATGAGTGTGTCCACTGCTCAGTGTTAAACAGCAATGACAGAGAGTGAGGAGGGTGCAGGACGGATGACTGTGTCCACTGCTCAGTGTCAAACAGCAATGACAGGGAGTGAGGAGGGTGCAGGACGGATGACTGTGTCCACTGCTCAGTGTCAAACAGCAATGACAGTGAGTGAGGAGGGTGCAAGTCGGATGAGTGTGTCCACTGCTCAGTGTCAAACAGCAATGACAGGGAGTGAGGAGGGTGCAGGTCGGATGAGTGTGTCCACTGCTCAGTGTCAAACAGCAATGACAGAGAGTGAGGAGGGTGCAGGTCGGATGAGTGTGTCCACTGTTCAGTGTCAAACAGCAATGACAGAGAGTGAGGAGGGTGCAGGTCGGATGAGTGTGTCCACTGCTCAGTGTCAAACAGCAATGACAGAGAGTGAGGAGGGTGCACGTCGGATGAGTGTGTCCACTGCTCAGTGTCAAACACCAATCACAGGGAGTGAGGAGGGTGCAAGACGGATGAGTGTGTCCACTGCTCAGTGTCAAACAGCAATGACAGAGAGTGAGGAGGGTGCAGGTCGGATGAGTGTGTCCACTGCTCAGTGTTAAACAGCCATGACAGGGAGTGAGGAGGGTGCAAGACGGATGAGTGTGTCCACTGCTCAGTGTTAAACAGCCATGACAGGGAGTGAGGAGGGTGCAAGTCGGATGAGTGTGTCCACTGCTCAGTGTCAAACAGCAATGACAGAGAGTGAGGAGGGTGCAGGTCGGATGAGTGTGTCCACTGCTCAGTGTCAAACAGCAATGACAGAGAGTGAGGAGGGTGCAGGTCGGATGAGTGTGTCCACTGCTCAGTGTTAAACAGCAATGACAGGGAGTGAGGAGGGTGCAAGTCGGATGAGTGTGTCCACTGCTCAGTGTCAAACACCAATCACAGGGAGTGAGGAGGGTGCAAGACGGATGAGTGTGTCCACTGCTCAGTGTCAAACAGCAATGACAGAGAGTGAGGAGGGTGCAGGTCGGATGAGTGTGTCCACTGCTCAGTGTTAAACAGCCATGACAGGGAGTGAGGAGGGTGCAAGACGGATGAGTGTGTCCACTGCTCAGTGTTAAACAGCCATGACAGGGAGTGAGGAGGGTGCAAGTCGGATGAGTGTGTCCACTGCTCAGTGTCAAACAGCAATGACAGGGAGTGAGGAGGGTGCAAGACGGATGAGTGTGTCCATTGCTCAGTGTCAAACAGCAATGACAGGGAGTGAGGAGGGTGCAAGACGGATGAGTGTGTCCACTGCTCAGTGTCAAACAGCAATGACAGAGAGTGAGGAGGGTGCAAGTCGGATGAGTGTGTCCACTGCTCAGTGTTAAACAGCAATCACAGGGAGTGAGGAGGGTGCAAGACGGATGAGTGTGTCCACTGCTCAGTGTCAAACAGCAATGACAGAGAGTGAGGAGTGTGCAAGTCGGATAAGTGTGTCCACTGCTCAGTGTCAAACAGCAATGACAGAGAGTGAGGAGGGTGCAGGTCGGATGAGTGTGTCCACTGCTCAGTGTTAAACAGCAATGACAGAGAGTGAGGAGGGTGCAGGTCGGATGAGTGTGTCCACTGCTCAGTGTCAAACAGCAATGACAGAGAGTGAGGAGGGTGCAGGTCGGATGAGTGTGTCCACTGCTCAGTGTCAAACAGCAATGACAGAGAGTGAGGAGTGTGCAAGTCGGATAAGTGTGTCCACTGCTCAGTGTCAAACAGCAATGACAGAGAGTGAGGAGGGTGCAGGTCGGATGAGTGTGTCCACTGCTCAGTGTCAAACAGCAATGACAGAGAGTGAGGGGTGTGCAAGTCGGATAAGTGTGTCCACTGCTCAGTGTCAAACAGCAATGACAGAGAGTGAGGAGGGTGCAGGTCGGATGAGTGTGTCCACTGCTCAGTGTTAAACAGCAATGACAGGGAGTGAGGAGGGTGCAGGTCGGATGGGTGTGTCCACTGCTCAGTGTTAAACAGCAATGACAGAGAGTGAGGAGGGTGCACGTCGGATGAGTGTGTCCACTGCTCGGTGTTAAACAGCAATTACAGGGAGTGAGGAGGGTGCAAGACGGATGAGTGTGTCCACTGCTCAGTGTTAAACAGCAATGACAGGGAGTGAGGAGGGTGCAAGTCGGATGAGTGTGTCCACTGCTCAGTGTCAAACAGCAATGACAGGGAGTGAGGAGGGTGCAAGACGGATGAGTGTGTCCACTGCTCAGAGTTAAACAGCAATGACAGGGAGTGAGGAGGGTGCAAGTCGGATGAGTGTGTCCACTGCTCAGTGTTAAACAGCAATGACAGAGAGTGAGGAGGGTGCAGGACGGATGACTGTGTCCACTGCTCAGTGTCAAACAGCAATGACAGGGAGTGAGGAGGGTGCAGGACGGATGACTGTGTCCACTGCTCAGTGTCAAACAGCAATGACAGTGAGTGAGGAGGGTGCAAGTCGGATGAGTGTGTCCACTGCTCAGTGTCAAACAGCAATGACAGAGAGTGAGGAGGGTGCAAGACGGATGAGTGTGTCCACTGCTCAGTGTCAAACAGCAATGACAGGGAGTGAGGAGGGTGCAGGTCGGATGAGTGTGTCCACTGCTCAGTGTCAAACAGCAATGACAGAGAGTGAGGTGGGTGCAAGACGGATGAGTGTGTCCACTGCTCAGTGTCAAACAGCAATGACAGAGAGTGAGGAGGGTGCAAGTCGGATGAGTGTGTCCACTGCTCAGTGTTAAACAGCAATGACAGAGAGTGAGGAGGGTGCAGGACGGATGAGTGTGTCCACTGCTCAGTGTTAAACAGCAATGACAGAGAGTGAGGAGGGTGCAGGTCGGATGAGTGTGTCCACTGCTCAGTGTTAAACAGCAATGACAGAGAGTGAGGAGGGTGCAGGACGGATGAGTGTGTCCACTGCTCAGTGTTAAACAGCCATGACAGGGAGTGAGGAGGGTGCAGGTCGGATGAGTGTGTCCACTGCTCAGTGTTAAACAGCAATGACAGAGAGTGAGGAGGGTGCAGGACGGATGAGTGTGTCCACTGCTCAGTGTTAAACAGCAATGACAGGGAGTGAGGAGGGTGCAGGTCGGATGAGTGTGTCCACTGCTCAGTGTCAAACAGCAATGACAGGGAGTGAGGAGGGTGCAGGTCGGATGAGTGTGTCCACTGCTCAGTGTCAAACAGCAATGACAGGGAGTGAGGAGGGTGCAAGACGGATGAGTGTGTCCACTGCTCAGTGTTAAACAGCAATGACAGGGAGTGAGGAGGGTGCAGGACGGATGAGTGTGTCCACTGCTCAGTGTCAAACAGCAATAACAGAGAGTGAGGAGGGTGCAAGACGGATGAGTGTGTCCACTGCTCAGTGTTAAACAGCAATGACAGGGAGTGAGGAGGGTGCAGGACGGATGAGTGTGTCCACTGCTCAGTGTCAAACAGCAATGACAGGGAGTGAGGAGGGTGCAAGTCGGATGAGTGTGTCCACTGCTCAGTGTCAAACAGCAATGACAGAGAGTGAGGAGGGTGCAGGTCGGATGAGTGTGTCCACTGCTCAGTGTTAAACAGCAATGACAGGGAGTGAGGAGGGTGCAGGTCGGATGGGTGTGTCCACTGCTCAGTGTTAAACAGCAATGACAGAGAGTGAGGAGGGTGCAAGTCGGATGAGTGTGTCCACTGCTCAGTGTTAAACACCAATCACAGGGAGTGAGGAGGGTGCAAGACGGATGAGTGTGTCCACTGCTCAGTGTTAAACAGCAATGACAGAGAGTGAGGAGGGTGCAAGTCGGATGAGTGTGTCCACTGCTCAGTGTTAAACAGCAATGACAGGGAGTGAGGAGGGTGCAGGTCGGATGAGTGTGTCCACTGCTCAGTGTTAAACAGCAATGACAGGGAGTGAGGAGGGTGCAAGTCGGATGAGTGTGTCCACTGCTCAGTGTTAAACAGCAATGACAGAGAGTGAGGAGGGTGCAAGTCGGATGAGTGTGTCCACTGCTCAGTGTTAAACAGCAATGACAGGGAGTGAGGAGGGTGCAGGACGGATGAGTGTGTCCACTGCTCAGTGTCAAACAGCAATGACAGGGAGTGAGGAGGGTGCAGGTCGGATGAGTGTGTCCACTGTTCAGTGTCAAACAGCAATGACAGAGAGTGAGGAGGGTGCAGGTCGGATGAGTGTGTCCACTGCTCAGTGTCAAACAGCAATGACAGAGAGTGAGGAGGGTGCAGGTCGGATGAGTGTGTCCACTGCTCAGTGTTAAACAGCAATGACAGGGAGTGAGGAGGGTGCAAGTCGGATGAGTGTGTCCACTGCTCAGTGTCAAACAGCAAAGACAGGGAGTGAGGAGGGTGCAAGACGGATGAGTGTGTCCACTGCTCAGTGTCAAACAGCAATGACAGAGAGTGAGGAGGGTGCAGGTCGGATGAGTGTGTCCACTGCTCAGTGTTAAACAGCCATGACAGGGAGTGAGGAGGGTGCAAGACGGATGAGTGTGTCCACTGCTCAGTGTTAAACAGCCATGACAGGGAGTGAGGAGGGTGCAAGTCGGATGAGTGTGTCCACTGCTCAGTGTCAAACAGCAATGACAGAGAGTGAGGAGGGTGCAGGTCGGATGAGTGTGTCCACTGCTCAGTGTCAAACAGCAATGACAGAGAGTGAGGAGGGTGCAGGTCGGATGAGTGTGTCCACTGCTCAGTGTTAAACAGCAATGACAGGGAGTGAGGAGGGTGCAAGTCGGATGAGTGTGTCCACTGCTCAGTGTCAAACAGCAAAGACAGGGAGTGAGGAGGGTGCAAGACGGATGAGTGTGTCCACTGCTCAGTGTCAAACAGCAATGACAGAGAGTGAGGAGGGTGCAGGTCGGATGAGTGTGTCCACTGCTCAGTGTTAAACAGCCATGACAGGGAGTGAGGAGGGTGCAAGACGGATGAGTGTGTCCACTGCTCAGTGTTAAACAGCCATGACAGGGAGTGAGGAGGGTGCAAGTCGGATGAGTGTGTCCACTGCTCAGTGTCAAACAGCAATGACAGGGAGTGAGGAGGGTGCAAGACGGATGAGTGTGTCCACTGCTCAGTGTCAAACAGCAATGACAGGGAGTGAGGAGGGTGCAAGACGGATGAGTGTGTCCACTGCTCAGTGTCAAACAGCAATGACAGAGAGTGAGGAGGGTGCAAGTCGGATGAGTGTGTCCACTGCTCAGTGTTAAACAGCAATCACAGGGAGTGAGGAGGGTGCAAGACGGATGAGTGTGTCCACTGCTCAGTGTCAAACAGCAATGACAGAGAGTGAGGAGTGTGCAAGTCGGATAAGTGTGTCCACTGCTCAGTGTCAAACAGCAATGACAGAGAGTGAGGAGGGTGCAGGTCGGATGAGTGTGTCCACTGCTCAGTGTTAAACAGCAATGACAGAGAGTGAGGAGGGTGCAGGTCGGATGAGTGTGTCCACTGCTCAGTGTCAAACAGCAATGACAGAGAGTGAGGAGGGTGCAGGTCGGATGAGTGTGTCCACTGCTCAGTGTCAAACAGCAATGACAGAGAGTGAGGAGTGTGCAAGTCGGATAAGTGTGTCCACTGCTCAGTGTCAAACAGCAATGACAGAGAGTGAGGAGGGTGCAGGTCGGATGAGTGTGTCCACTGCTCAGTGTCAAACAGCAATGACAGAGAGTGAGGGGTGTGCAAGTCGGATAAGTGTGTCCACTGCTCAGTGTCAAACAGCAATGACAGAGAGTGAGGAGGGTGCAGGTCGGATGAGTGTGTCCACTGCTCAGTGTTAAACAGCAATGACAGGGAGTGAGGAGGGTGCAGGTCGGATGGGTGTGTCCACTGCTCAGTGTTAAACAGCAATGACAGAGAGTGAGGAGGGTGCACGTCGGATGAGTGTGTCCACTGCTCGGTGTTAAACAGCAATGACAGGGAGTGAGGGGGGTGCAAGACGGATGAGTGTGTCCACTGCTCAGTGTTAAACAGCAATGACAGGGAGTGAGGAGGGTGCAGGTCGGATTAGTGTGTCCACTGCTCAGTGTCAAACAGCAATGACAGGGAGTGAGGAGGGTGCAAGACGGATGAGTGTGTCCACTGCTCAGTGTCAAACAGCAATGACAGGGAGTGAGGAGGGTGCAAGTCGGATTAGTGTGTCCACTGCTCAGTGTTAAACAGCAATGACAGGGAGTGAGGAGGGTGCAGGTCGGATGAGTGTGTCCACTGCTCAGTGTCAAACAGCAATGACAGGGAGTGAGGACGGTGCAGGTCGGATGAGTGTGTCCACTGCTCAGTGTCAAACAGCAATAACAGAGAGTGAGGAGGGTGCAGGTCGGATGAGTGTGTCCACTGCTCAGTGTCAAACAGCAATGACAGGGAGTGAGGAGGGTGCAGGACGGATGAGTGTGTCCACTGCTCAGTGTCAAACAGCAATGACAGGGAGTGAGAAGGGTGCAGGACGGATGAGTGTGTCCACTGCTCAGTGTCAAACAGCAATGACAGAGAGTGAGGAGGGTGCAGGACGGATGAGTGTGTCCACTGCTCAGTGTCAAACAGCAATGACAGGGAGTGAGGACGGTGCAGGACGGATGAGTGTGTTCACTGCTCAGTGTCAAACAGCAATGACAGGGAGTGAGAAGGGTGCAAGACGGATGAGTGTGTCCACTGCTCAGTGTCAAACAGCAATGACAGGGAGTGAGAAGGGTGCAGGACGGATGAGTGTGTCCACTGGTCAGTGTCAAACAGCAATGACAGGGAGTGAGGAGGGTGCAAGTCGGATGAGTGTGTCCACTGCTCAGTGTCAAACAGCAATTACAGGGAGTGAGGAGGGTGCAGGACGGATGAGTGTGTCCACTGCTCAGTGTCAAACAGCAATGACAGAGAGTGAGGAGGGTGCAAGACGGATGACTGTGTCCACTGCTCAGTGTTAAACAGCAATGACAGAGAGTGAGGAGGGTGCAAGTCGGATGAGTGTGTCCACTGCTCAGTGTCAAACAGCAATGACAGAGAGTGAGGAGGGTGCAAGTCGGATGAGTGTGTCCACTGCTCAGTGTTAAACAGCAATCACAGGGAGTGAGGAGGGTACAGGACGGATGAGTGTGTCCACTGCTCAGTGTTAAACAGCAATGACAGAGAGTGAGGAGGGTGCAGGTCGGATGAGTGTGTCCACTGCTCAGTGTCAAACAGCAATGACAGGGAGTGAGGAGGGTGCAAGTCGGATGAGTGTGTCCACTGCTCAGTGTCAAACAGCAATGACAGGGAGTGAGGAGGGTGCAAGTCGGATGAGTGTGTCCACTGCTCAGTGTCAAACAGCAATGACAGAGAGTGAGGAGGGTGCAAGACGGATGAGTGTGTCCACTGCTCAGTGTCAAACAGCAATGACAGGGAGTGAGGAGGGTGCAAGTCGGATGAGTGTGTCCACTGCTCAGTGTCAAACAGCAATGACAGAGAGTGAGGAGGGTGCAGGACGGATGAGTGTGTCCACTGCTCAGTGTCAAACAGCAATGACAGGGAGTGAGGAGGGTGCAGGTCGGATGAGTGTGTCCACTGCTCAGTGTCAAACAGCAATGACAGAGAGTGAGGAGGGTGCAGGACGGATGAGTGTGTCCACTGCTCAGTGTCAAACTTCCTACTTTTGAGATATTCTCCGAATTTGTACAATAAACTTTGAAAAGCGTAAAGGTAAAACGACTTGACCTACATACTTGACACTTGAAATTATCACCTAACATCTCAGGCTAATGTACACCCTACATGAAATAAATTAATGAAGTAATGTAGTAACATAGTTGTGTAGAGGTTATGAGGGTGTATATCCTTGTTTGCGACTAAAAGACAAATCGTTGCTTCCACGATGGTCTGACCGGAGCAGCATCCTTAACAGAGATGCTCCACTGTAGTACTAACTAGTCCGAGCGGAACAATAATCACTCACCATGCTCTGACCGAAGCAGCATCTTTAACAGAGATGTTCCACCGTAGTACTAACTAGACCGAGCGGAACAATAATCACTCACCATGCTCTGACCGGAGCAGCATCTTTAACAGAGATGTTCCACCGTAGTACTAACTAGTCCGAGCGGAACAATAATCACTCACCATGCTCTGACCGAAGCAGCATCTTTAACAGAGATGTTCCACCGTAGTACTAACTAGACCGAGCGGAACAATAATCACTCACCATGCTCTGACCGGAGCAGCATCTTTAACAGAGATGTTCCACTGTAGTACAAACTAGACCGAGCGGAAGAAAAATCACTCACGATCGACTTGAGAGTGTTATAGGTGTGGACTCGTAGAACCACGCTTGTACATCGTACTTGTAGCAGTGCCTGTAGTTATTGTACTTCAACGTCAGGTACTCCAAACGCCAGGAATCATAATATGGATCCAATTTAACTTGGATACTGGTCACCTGTTTGACCAAACAGGTGGGGGGGGGGGGGGGTATAAGTCTTTTTGCCGAAACAAATAGAGAGACAAAGAAAAAGGGGGAGCGAGAGGGTGGGTGACAGAGAGAGAGAGAGAGAGAGAGAGAGAGAGAGAGAGAGAGAGAGAGAGAGAGAAAAAGAGAGAGAGAGAGAGTTCTTTATTTGGTGTTTAACGTCGTTTTCAACCATTCAAGGTTATATCGCGACGGAGAGAGAGAGAGAGAGAGAGAGAGAGAGAGAGAGAGAGAGAGAGAGAGAGAGAGAGAGAGAGAGAGAGAGAGAGAGAGAGAGAAAAAGAGACATTAAACCTGTCCTTAAACAAATACTAAACACATAATATCCACTAAAGAGGCATTAAACCTGTCCTTAAACAAATACTGAACACATAGTATCCACTAAAAAGGCATTAAACCTGTCCTTAAACAAATACTGAACACATAATATCCACTAAAGAGGCATTAAACCTGCCCTTAAACAAATACTAAACACATAATATCCACTAAAAAGGCATTAAACCTGTCCTTAAACAAATACTGAACACATAATATCCACTAAAGAGGCATACAAATGGAATGTATTGATAGATAAAAAATGCTAAATGCAACCAATATTAAATGTAACATAAATTAGTGAAGAGAATGCGAGATCAATTCCACTCAATGTGTATGTGTAAGAGTTGTGGTGTAAGCGTATTCACGAGGTGTTTTTGCAACCAGTCCTCGCCCAGAGGGGGACGTCTCTAATCACAAATACACACGGACATTCGGATAGGAAAAAAAATACCCAGAGCTTTGCACTTCGTTTAATAATTATTTTTCTCGATTTGCTCTATAAATCTCTTAGTGCACTGTGAGGTCGTAATAATTTAAATTGTCAGTAAGTACTGGTGTCACATGACTGATGTGAACCAGTTGATTGGCTAATGGCGATGCGCTAAAACTGTTGGCAGTGCGCTAACTTTTCCACAGAGCGTATTCTTCCGCCCTTTGCCTAAGCGAGACTGTGCTCTCATCCTCAGAATTAATTAATGACATGTAGCTTATATTCTCCACAATACCAAATGACCATAAATTCCCTGCTTCTCAATTAAAGCAGAAGTGGGTTTTTTCTGACAGATTGCATGTGCCTGTGCTAGTGCCAGTGATCTAACAATAGAAGCCGCTGTGTTTCATCTAATTTTCGCCGACTTGCATAGATTCTTCTCATATGCCGTGCTAGTGGCATGTAGCTTATCATCCACATTACCAAATGATGAGTTAGTATACAATTCCCAGCGGCTAACAGAAAACACAAGTGTTATTCCGATAACGTAGGCTACCACCTAGACCAGTTTGGAACGGTGACTGACTCGACTCGATCGACTCTGTAGCAGACTACACAGAAATACGACTACATCAGTTCAGTAAATGAATGGTTTCTGAATTATTATTTCAAGGCAAGAACAATCGTAATCGAAAACGTGTAAGGTTCAGAACGATTGTTCTTGTAATAATAATTCAGAAACACTGCAGTGCCAGTGGTTCGATTGCCCAGGTAGCCTAGCACAGTAGCAGACGACATTAACCCCGCTCAGCAAATTAACATGTTGGGCAAATGTGAACGAAAAAACGATGGGGATATAATACGTGTAGGGTTCAGAGCATTCTTACCGTTCATATTTAGTATCAGACTCCCCGATGAGTGAAGATACAACACGAGAAATATGCCACATTTGTTTTGAAAATGTGCGAACCGTCGAGTCACGCTTCGAGTCAATTCAAGGGGAGTCACTCCGCACAGTCAATCCGTCGAACTTCGACTGGAGGTTTCGAATCGCACATAATGAAAAGCACAGTCCTTTCTCCGAGTTCAAATGAGGTCTCTCTGAAAGATCATCACTGTTCAGATTAACGCTACACTGGAATTTACCAACAGAAATTAAAATGCGTGTGACGCAAGACTTGAGACACCCCACACAAAAGTAGATCTTTACTGTACACGACCGCTGACCACACAGTTATGCCTATTCAAATGCGCGTTGCAAAATGTGCGTTTGGAATCTTCTTTTTTCTATGGCGGTACTGACAATATCGTTATTGAAACAATCCCAGTGCACTAAGGGATTTATAGAGCAAATCTCGAAAATAGTTATTGAACTCAGCGCTATGCGCTTCGTTCAATAATGAATTTTTTCGATTTGCTCTATAAATCCCTTAGTGCACTGGGATGTCTCAATAACTTAAATAATAATAATGATAATAATAATAATAACAATTGTCAGTAAGTACTGGTGTCACATGACTGATGTGAACCAGTTGATTGGCTAATGGCGATGTGCTAAAACTGTTGTGCGCTAACTTTTCCACAGAGCGTATTCTTCCGCCCTTTGCCTAAGCGAGACTGTGCTCTTATCCTCAGAATTAATTAATGACATGTAGCTTATATTCTCCACAATACCAAATGACCATACATTCCCTGCTTCTCAATTAAAGCAGAAGTGTTTTGTTTTTTTCTGACAGATTGCATGTGCCTGTGCCACAGTGCTACTGATCTAAAATAGAAGCCGCTGTGTTTCATCTAATTTTCGCCGACTTGCATAGATTCTTCTCATATGCCGTGTTAGTGGCATGTAGCTTATCATCCACATTACCAAATGATGAGTTAGTATACAATTCCCAGCGGCTAACAGAAAACACAAGTGTTATTCCGATAACGGACCAGCCAGACCAGTTTGGAAGACTGACTCGATCGACTCTGTCATAGGTAGCAGACTACTGGGCCCGTATGCTTATGGGGGAAGTTCGCGACAACTCCCGAAGTTTTGAGTGACATCGGAAGTACTTGCCTCACTTTCGTATGCATGGGCCGGAAAAAGGGTTTACCTCGAAGCAAAGCGAGGAAGTAACTCAGGGTATTTTGCGACTACTTCTAAAGTTTTGAGTGACATCGGAAGTACATCCTCACTTTCGCATGCATGGGACGAAAAAAGAGTTTACTTTGAAAGCTAACGAGGAAGTAAATGAGGGTAAATGTACTACAGCCAGACCCAGTAGTAAACACGCTACTTCCACAGTTTCTCAGTGCAAAAAGGCAGGGCTTTTCTTCAGTTTTTCATGTCAAACCGAGCTGACGCTCCCAAAGAGAGAAAATAGAGGGAAAAGTCGTATCTTCTGCATGCATTTCGTGCAAATTTCCCTGAATACAAACCAGGCTGAGTTGCCAGCTTTGACTTTTGTTTGTTCTGGGTCATTGGCCACCACTCTTTCATTCCCGCTTATACGAGGGGGTTACTGTGTTTCTATGAAAATGGGAGTCGTTGTGTGCATGTGTGAGTGTGTGTGTGTGTGTGTGTGTGTGTGTGTGTGTGTGTGTGTGCGTGCGTGCGTGTGTTTGTGTGCGTGTGCGTGTGTGTGTGTGTGTGTTCGAGTGTTGAAGTGTAAGTTTCTGCTATTTTTTTTGTCATTGCTTTATCTGTGTGTGTGTGTGTGTGTGTGTGTGTGTGTCAGTGTGTGTGTGTGTGTGTGTATGTATTTGTGCGAGTGCCTGTCTGCCTGTGTGTGCGTGCGTGCGGGTATAATTGTGCGTCTGTTCCTTCATACGTTTGTTTGCGTGTTCGCGCGTGCCGTGTGTGTGTGTGTGTGTGTGTGTGTGTGTGTGTGTTTGTGTGTGTGTTTGTGTGTGTGTGTTTGTGTGTGTGTGTGTGTGTGTGTGCGTTTTCGATGTTATGTGTGTGTTCGACGGTGTGTGTGTGTTCGACGGTGTGTGTGTGTGTGTGTGTGTGTGTGTGTGTGTGTGTGTGTGTTCGACGTTATGTGTGTGTTCGACGGTGTGTGTGTGTGTGTGTGTGTGTACCCACTCCCCACACTATGATGAGCTGACTATATTTGCGCCTTGATATTTTATTCATGTTCTTACGTTTTATGCTGTTTATTGTGATTCACCACACCCGAGTTTATCGTAATTGAGATAATAAAGTGTTCTATGTCTATGTATTATGTCTAATACACATGCACACACGCACGTAGGCTACAAAAATCCAATCTTGACTTTGAACTTTATATAAACATACATCCTCTTCACACTGATTAACGAGGACAAACGTAATTTACAAACACCTAAGTACAACAATTTTTCTGTTTTAAAAATTCGGACACACATTTTCTCAAATAATATGAATTTCGCTGAACTTATCTTCTTTTCACTACACCTTATATCTTGATTCCCAAAAAATGGAGTTCTGCCTTTTTAAATTTACCAGTAACACAAACATTCGCTCTGACCAAACTATTTTTGTCCAGCAGTTTTACCGATACACAATCATTAAAAAAACACTACAAAAAGAGTTTTAAGTTAACCGACTTCGCTACCACATAAACAACCTTTTTTTATTGTCCCCAACATTCTGGTCAACGAAATCATTATTATAGACAGTCATTCTATTTAAGGACAATTATCACAGCTTTCGTTCAACCAGTTAAAAACAACAATTATAGTAAAAGCTACAGCGCGATCAACGTTTGCCCATTTACGAACTCGCGATGAGATTTGTTTCTTCTGGTCACCAAGCCTACCGTTTACAAACGCATGCGCACTAATTGGGATTCCCCCAATTTTCTCGACCTTGACCTCAGAACTCTCGAAGCCACTACTTCGGCGTTCAATTTAGCTCGTGCATACCGAGTAGCTGGCAACTTTGCTTTCGAAGTTCCCACTTCCAATGTCAAGGGCCTCTCGCTTGACATAATTATACGACGATATCGCATCTCAAGGGTCCTTACCCATCCAAAAGAAACCTCCAGCGCATACTACAATTGCAGGACATTCCGTTTTTAAAGGCAGCTCATTGGGAAATTATCTCAGACACAATATCGAAGACGTGAAATGCGTCAATCGAGCAACTGTCGTAACTTGGCTACAATGACTGATGAGACGGTCTCCTACCTTGCACCATAGACACGGACTGTGACATTCTTGTTTAATTTAGGTGAAATGCTTAAAACAGAGTGACTCAAAAGCGACAGTTCGATCAGTTACTGACCGAAAAAAACGTGCTCAAGTCATTCGGCGAAGGTGGCGAGCTTTCAAACCAGCACGACTGAATAACTCAGAATGCCTTTTTTCATCATGCCTCTATTCTACACGAGTAACATAGTGCAGTGGTAACGGTTCCGGACTCTCGTTCATTTGCTCCGGGTTCAAGTTCCGCCGGGAGCTATATATTTTTTATTAATCTTTTCCTTTTTAAGCCTCCGCAATTGCATTCCGGCTGCAAAAACCGGGTTTTGCCTCTGTGTTAATTTTATTCATTTGCAAAAGAAACCTTCCTTTGCTTTGAAAAAATCATATCATGTCTTGACTTTCAACCGTACGCGCGTGTGTATTTGTGTGTCACTACGGTGAGTATGTGTGTGTGTGTGTGTGTGTGTGTGTGTGTGTGTATGTGTGTGTGTGTGTGTGTGTGTGTGTGTGTGTGTGACGTGTCACTTGTGTCATCATAGTTTCAGTGTGTGTATGAGTGTAGATTGAGAGAGAATGAGAGAAAGTGAGAGAGAGTGAGTGTGTGGTTATTTGTTTGTGACTGTGTGCGTGCGTGTATGGGTGCGTGCGTGTGTGTGTGTATATGTGTGCGCGCGTGTGTGTGCACTGAGTGTGTGATGTGTGTGTGTGTTATGTGTGCCGTCAGTGTCACTTGTGTCATAGTGTCAGTATGTGCATGAGTGTACGTTTGTCTGTGTGTGAGTGTGTCGTAAGAGAGAGAGAGAGAGAGAGAGAGAGAGAGAGAGAGAGAGAGAGAGAGAGAGAGAGAGAGAGAGAGAGAGAGAGAGAGCGACACTTCTTTGGCAACTGATTTTGGACCAGACAGCGTCTTTATGTTTAACAGTTAGACTGTTCTGAAATTTGGACAGAATAACCGTTCTTTCGTAAAACACTTCTGTCAAGAGTACAGCAATTTCACCATCTGAAAAAGGCGCAGCGGAACGCCCCTCTGTGTCTACTTTCTTTTTGAGCGGCACACGTGCCTTGCCATTTTCGTTGACTGAAATGTTGATAGAAACGTGCGCATGCGTATTAGTAGGGATTCCCCCAATTTCCCCGACCTTGACCTTAATACTCTCGCTGTCACTACTTTGGCGTTCAAGTCAGTTCATGCATTGTGAACAGTTAGAAAGTTGACTTCGGGAGTTCCCACTTCGAAAAGAGGCCTCTACTTCCAGTGTTTCTTACTTCTAGTTCATGCATACGGGCCCTGATGTACACTGAAATACGACTGCATCAGTTCAGTAAATGAATGGTTTCCGAATTATTATTTCAAGGCAAGAACAATCGTAATCGAAAACGTGCAGGGTTCTGAACGTTCTTACCATACATATAAGACTTATTACCTCATGCGTGCAGCCGGCTCAGTGCAGACTGCAGTGTAGTGGTTCGATTGCTCTTGCCTAGCACAGTAGCAGACGACATAAACCCCGCTCAGCAAATTAACATGTTGGGCAAATGTGAACTAAAAAACGATGGGGATATAAAACATGTAGGGTTCAGAGCATTCTTACTGTTCATATTTAGTATCAGACTCCCCGATGAGTGAAGATACAACACGAGAAATATGCCACATTTATTTTGAAAATGTGCAACCGTCGAGTCCTTCGACTTCGAGTCAATTCAAGGGGAGTCACTCCGCACAGTCAATCCGTCGAACTTCGACTGGAGGTTTCGAATCGCAAAAAACGAAGAGTACAGTCCTTTCTCCGAGTTCAAATGAGGTCTCTCTGAAAGATCATCACTATTCAGCTTAACGCTACACTGGAATTTACCAACAGAAATTAAAATGCGTGTGACGAAAGCACGACACACTTGAGACACCCCACACAAAAGTAGATCTTACTGTACACTGACGACCTAACCACACAGTTATGCCTATTCAAATGCGCGTAGCAAAATGTGCGTTTGGAATCTTCTTTTTTCTATGGCGGTACTGACAATATCGTTATTGAAACAATCCCAGTGCACTAAGGGATTTATAGAGCAAATCTCGAAAATAATTATTGAACTCAGCGCTATGCGCTTCGTTCAATAATAAATTTTCTCGATTTGCTCTATAAATCCCTTAGTGCACTGGGATGTCTCAATAACTTAAATAATAATAATAATAAACTATCAGGTCATACAACATTTACCAAACCAAGGATTAAATCTGTTACTGGATTTTTATTCAACATGCTGGAAGTCTGGCCTGATTCCCACAGCTTGGAAAGAGGCTGTTGTGATCCCCATTTTAAAGCCTGGAAAACCAAGAGCTGACCCTTCCAACTGGCGCCCTATATCTCTGACCTCCCATCTGAGCAAAATCTATGAAAGAATACTAAAATCCAGACTAGAAGATGAAATGGAAAGAAGAAAGGTAATACCCCTGTGCCAAGCCGGTTTCCGTCGAGGCAGGGGTGTCTCGGATCACATTGTAAAACTGTCCTCCAAAATTAAGAAAGCTCTCTCACGCAAGAAGTCTCTCTTTGCTGTCTTTTTTGACATCAAAAAACCCTACGATACAGTATGGCACCAACGATTGTTGTTCAAATTGAAGCAATTAGGCATAAGTGGTAATATGTTTCAATACATAAAAAGCTTTCTACTGAACAGATCCTTTTAAACTGATTATAAAGGTGCCAAATCATCCACTCGCAAAGTTGACATGGGAGTGCCACAGGGCTCAGTAATAGCACCACTGCTTTTTAGCATTATGCTGCATGACATATCGACAATTAAAACACATGGAGCCGACCTGACGCTTTATGCGGATGATATTGCTCTATGCAAAGAGTATCAAAACAAAACCTATAAAACACAACACAAATTCTCTAAAGAGTGGCAAACAGCTATAGATAACATTGCGAACTATATGCGGGAGAATGGCTTCACTCTCTCTGCCGAGAAAACTGTATTCGTTGTCTTTACAAACCGAAAACTGGAAGATCAAGAAAAGATACAGTTCTCACTAGATAAATCTGTTGTCTCACCCAGTCAGCAGGTGAAATATCTGGGCGTACTTTTCACCTCAAATGAACTATGGACTGCTCACTTAAAGTATCTTTTAAGCAAAGCAAATAAGACCATCAACCTTCTTAAAATACTGGCTGCCCAACCATGGGCAAAGTGCCCAGTTATTCTAACAAACATCACCAGAGCTCTTATAAGATCAAGACTATCATATGGACAGGAGGCCTACTTCTCGTCGGCTCGAAAATGGCTTGATAAGCTACAGTCAGCGGAATGTCGTGCCCTTCGGCTTGCCCTTGGACACCCAAGGCATTCAAAGCAGGCCATTGTATACCACCAAGCAGGATTCCTCCCTCTTGACATGTGGCGACGTAAGTGCTGCGCAGATTACAATGTTAGAGCCAACACAGTGCAAAACTCAACAAAAGAGGAGCTACAACCGCATTACAACCATGTCCAAAACAAAAAGGCCCACTTTGGCACTACTTTCACCTCACTGGCTCAATTCAATGCTTCACTCTTTAGTGAAATCAGTGTCGACCCAAATGATGTGGCCCAAAACCCCATATCTCGTGATCCCTCATGGACAATGAAAGAAATGAATTTTGACACAGAATATTGCACAGCAACAAAGGATGATCAGTTATTACTCAGGATACAAGCCCTTGAGCACATTGATATTGTATACAAAGGCCATGTTCATGTTTACACAGACGGGTCAGTGTTGGATGACAAGAAGGCTGGCGCAGCTTTTGTAATCCCCAGCGATGACATGACTGGGAAATTTAAACTGTGCAACAGAAACTCGATCTTCTCAGCTGAGCTCCTTGCCATCTGCATGTCGCTTGTTCATCTCAATCTCAAGAACACTCCTCCTCAAAAGATAGCTATATTCTCTGACTCCAAAGCAGCCATTGAAGCATTAAGATCTAACAAAAGATCAAAAAGACATGATCTTGTCATTGCCATAAAGGAGCTGGCAAATAAAATTATAAAAAAAGGAAGCGAGATTAACCTGGTCTGGTGTCCAGCAAACATGAACGTGCCTGGCAACGAGAAAGCGGACAAAGCCGCTAAAGAAGCTGCCCAAGGCATAGGCGCCTCCGAGGTAGACCTGCCATTGTCTGCTTCTGAGATCAGTAGCCTTACAGACTCTCTTCTCTGGAGAGAATGGAGGAACAAATATATGCACAAGGCTATAAGCTCTGGCTGGCTCATTCGGGAAGCCCCATCAAAACAGATGAACACCTATAATGCATGCCCACGTGTAATAAAAAGGATCAACCGCCTAAGGGCAGAAGCTGGACATTACCAATTTCTAGAGCTTAAATGCACCTGTCAATCCGACCTCACCATTGCTCATTTGACTTTGGAGTGTGATTTGAACTCATGCCACTTTCAACCCCTGACTCAGTTTATAAACTCAAATAGAAATATTCTGCCAAATACCTCAAAGGAAAAATTAAGCTATCTTCTAAGTTTTAATAAAGACCTTGGGTGGCAAGGTCCCAAACTTATCGCTGGACTTGTGCACACGCACCCACTTGGTCCCTGGATATGAAGAGACATTGCTGCGGCTGACGCCATTGCTTCTCATACAGCTACTATATATTTTTATCAGAACATTTAAAAATACCATTTTATATCCAAGTATCTCTTAACACCATTTTTAATTAGATGAGCGAGAGTGTGCGGGGGGCGGGAGGGTGGTGAACCACTGTACATAAAGGGAAAGTTTGTGTGCGTGCCTGTGTGTGTTCTTAATCTAAGACAAATGTCGCCAATGTTTTTACAGAGTGACGTTAAATAAACGATTTTATCATCATCGACAAGTATGGGACTCGACATGATATGATCAGGAATGGCATTATGGCCCCTGAATCATGTTCGTGCTGTTCCCATTCCACGAGTCTGGAAGGGACCTAAGCTTGACGGGTCCATGGTTCGAAGCCGGCGTACAGTGCGCCACTCAAGCCGGGTATTCGGCTCTACTTGCTACCCGGCGAAGCGGCAGATACACCCCGGACAAAATCTGGTCGATGAGATATTTCAATACCTGCTCTCAGCGCGCAGCACAAACCGATTTTGGTGGGTTTTTTTCGGGATCTTTTGTTTTCTGTATGCGGTCAGTAGGTGTTACAGAAAGAGTTATATTGATTTGTCTTTTTCTCCGCCTGTCTCTTTGTCCACTCAATCAACTTATTTTAACCACACTTGTTAGCAGTGCCTTCTCAGTTGGTGGCAGTGAGAATGGTAAGGACGGGGGTGTTTTCCCTACCTCGGAGGAATTTCTTGTTCATTTTGGAATCAGGCTGCACTAGTTCGATTGCCCTAGCCTAGCAGGCGACATAAACCCCGCTCAGCAAACTAACATGTTGGGCAAATGTGAACGAAAAATCGATGGGAATATAATACGTGTAGGGTTCAGAGCATTCTTACCGTTCATATTTAGTACCAGACTCCCCGATGAGTAAAGATACCACACGAGAAACATGCCACATTTATTTTGAAAATGTGCTAACCGTCGACCTTGGGGTTAGCCCATTCAAGGAGAGTCACTCTGCACAGTCAATCCGTCGAAGCTTGACTAGAGGTTTCGAATCGCAAATAACTAAGAACACAGTCCTTTCTCCGAGTTCAAATGAGGTCTCTCTGAAAGATCATCACTGTTTAGCTTAACGCTACACTGGAATTTACCAACAGAAATTAAAACAGGTTGGCTCAAAGCCAGCTAGGCCTACCGTGCACCCCCCTCAGGATCCAGCTTCAGTAGGCTAGAGATATTCATTTGGGTCTACTGAACACGTTTTAACAAGTTCGCCACGAAAAAACTCATTCCCACTACTACTTATGCCCCTTTGTTTAAGGGTACCACCTCGAACACTAAATTCCCAACAATGCACAGTTGCAATGAATGAACAGAGAACCACTTTTTTGAAATCAAAACAGTTAAGTTGATCACTTATCTTGTAAAAAATACATATTACAGTGTTCAGTGTTTGATAGGTTGGCTGTAGTGATGCTTTATAGGCGCGAACCGTCATTGTCACAGTGCGCAAAGCTTGTCAACTTTGATGAGTTAAAGGCTTCAACAAATGTGGGTTCTCTGTTTCATTTTCTAGAAACTACAATGCCTTTGGATAATTTCAAGCCACATTTGGAATTCCTGAGAGGATTTGTTGCGACACCAGATGAGATATTTCTCCCCTACCCCCTAAACGTGAAATTTTAGGAACATGTCAAAACACATTTTTCTTCAAATATTCATGCTAACGTCTCACTGTTTTGCAATCAAATAACAAAAGTAATCACATTGACGACCAAAACAGTTCATTTGTCCATCTTTTAACAGAACTACAACATTATTATTGTCTTTTCAAGACTGAAATGTAAAAAAATAAAACAAAATGTTCAGATATAGACATCTATTCTAACTGTCTCTTACATATAGTGCTCTTGCTGCATAGTTTTCATATACAAGGTAGATTAACATAAGAAAGACAATCTAAAAACTAATGTTTCTTCATATAAATGCAGAATTGTAGTCATAAATGCAAATGCCTCATGAATCAATTTTAGTGTTTACAACAAAAAGAACCCATTTGTCACTTTTGGACTACACACACACACTCGCACGCACACATACACACACACACACACACACACACACACACACACACACACGCACGCACACACACACACACACACACACACACACACACACACATATGCACACACACAATCTTAAGACTGTTTTTTTGAGCAAGAAAGTTAAGTTCACAGGACAAGTTCGTCCGATTCACAGTCAGATTCATATTCAAGTGAATCGTCCAGTCCATCAAGGAACAGTGTTGCCTCCTTCTCCTTCTATCCTTCCTCGTGAACCTCGGTGAGCAGGCAATCAAGAACCAACTCTTCATTTTCTTCAGTCCAAAGAGGCTTAAGGATTCCATTGTTCAGCATCCTTCCATGACTATCAGTGGGTTTGGGAATCTCTGGGAGTGGCAGGTGAGCGCGCTTCCATGTGGCTGTCTGGTAGTTGGCCCTTCTTGCATGTTGTTTGGGGGTTTTGTGGCATAGAAGGCGCTGACTGAGTCCTAGCCAGTAAAGGCGAGGAGAGAAAGCAAGACGGAACAGTGAGGTCGCGGGAGTTCTTCTGCAAGGGCAGCAATAATGAGCAAACGTTACCTATTTGTTTTGCCCGTGTCGAAGAACAATGTGATTTCTCCTAGCTGGCCAGCATAATGCAAGAGAATGAAGAACACGTCGCTGTATGGACTCTTTACTTTGATGGTCTTGTAGCCTTTTTGAAGGCCACACTGGCAGTACAAGATGATTCTTGAGTCCGTTTCTTCTTGGCTGGATGTGAGATCATTCAGTAGTTACCTTTCTGTCTTGATGCCACCAGATGATGTGAGCGTGTGTGCCTTGCCCTTGCTGACCAGAACAACATTCCTGCCTTTGAGTGTGTCTGCCATGACGTCCCTGCTCCTAACTTCCAACATAAATCTAATGAATTGCGACTTTTTTTCGTCATTTGACAAGAAGGCTGCCCAGTCACCCGGTCTCTTCATGCTGTCTCCAGAAGAAAAAAAATGGTCACCAGAACCCCTCATCTATACTCCAGACGAAATCTGGTTTCTTTGCAAGAACTCACAGACTTGCAAGCAGATCTGTCGAAACCGTGTTGGTACCTGAGCCTTCACAAAGGCTAGAAGCCAATCAAATAAAGAGCCCAGACAGCGACGTGTTCTTCATTCTCTTGCATTATGATGGCCAACTAGGAGAAATCACATTGCTCTTTGACACGGGCAAAGCAAATAGGAAACGTTTGCTCCACATCGCTACCCTTGCAGAAGAACTCACGGGACCTCACTGTTCTGTCTTGCTTTCTCTCTTCGCCTTTACTGTCTGTGACTCAGTCAGCGCCTTCTATGGAAAGGAAAGGTATCCGGTCACAATTCTGCAGCAGAAACGCAAGTTTGTGAAAACGTTCAGAAGAATGGGAGAATCATGGGAGATGAACAAAGAGCTGCTGGATGTGCTGTAGAAGTTCAAATGCTCAATCTACGGTGTCTCAGTGTCGATGCAGTACGCCAGATGCTGGTGGAGAAACGTGACTCAGGTGGAGTCATTCGAGCGGATCTGAACATTGACCTCGCCACATTTGCGCAGAAGCAGCTTGACTCAGCAAGGGGGCCAGCACTGGTTTCCACTCAAAACAATATCGGTCTCGAATAGCAGCTAGCATCTGCTGAAGGGACATTAAAACCCAAAAAACAAACAAACTCAAAACAATATCCGGCGTTTTGTTAAAATTGAGGCGGCACTGTCATACCCTCATATGTTGATCAAAAGACCATCAAATAAAGAGCCCAGAGACCGACGTGTTCTTCATTCTCTTGCATTATATGCTGGCCGGCTAGGAGAAATCACATTGCTCACATTTCTGCCCTGCCACAAAAGCCTCAAACAACATGCAAGAAGGGCCAACTACCATACAGCCACATGGAAGCGCGCTCACCAGCCACTCCCACAGATTCCCAACCCCGCTGATGGTCATAGAAGGATGCTGAACAATGGAATCCTTAAGCCTCTTTGGACTAAAGAAAATGAAGAGTTGGTTCTCTCACAGACAATTATTGATAGCCTGCTCACCGAGGTTCACAAGGAAGGAGAGAAGGAGGAAGATGCACAACTTTTCTTTAAAATTCTGTGCAAGTTATTTCTATAAAGCTGAAATTGATTCATAAGACATTTGCATTTATGAGCAAACATTCTGCACTTACATGAAGAGATTAAATTTCTTAGATTGTCTTTCTAAATCTTATGTTAATTTATCTTTAATATGGAAACTATATGTAAGGGACAGTTAGAATGGAATCCCTGAGCCTCTGTGGGCTGAAGAAAATGAAGAGTTGGTTCTCCCACAGACAGTTATTCATAGCCTGCTCAGTGAGGTCCACGATGAAGCAGAGGCGGAGGCACCACTGTTCCTTAATGGACTGGACGATTCACTTGAATCTGAATCTGGCTGTGAATCGGACTAACTTGTCCTGTGAGCTTGACTTTCTTGCTCTTAAAACAGTCTAAGATTGATCGTGTGTGTCTGTGTGTGTGTGTGTGTGTGTGTGTGTGCGTGTGCGTGTTTGTGTGTGTGTGTGTATGTGTGTGTGTTTATGTGCAGGGGCGGACGAGGGGGGGGGGGGGGGCACAGGGGGCACGTGCCCCACCCTCCGAAAAAAAAAATTGGAAAGCTGATTCTATGACCATTTCTAAGTTCAAATGGCACCAGATGGCACAATTTTGCTTCTTTGGGCCAACAAAATTTCCGGGGGGGGGGGGGGGGGCATGCCCCCGGACCCACCTAGCAAATTCGGGCGCTTCGCGCCCATCACATTCAATTTCGATTCAAAGTGCACCCCCCCCTACAAAGCAACTGATCCGCCCCTGATGTGTGTATGTTTGTGTGTGTGTGTGTGTGTGTGTGTGTGTGTGTGTCTGTGTGTGTGTGTCTGTGTGTGTGTACAGCGATTCAGACTAAACTACTAGACCGATCTTTATGAAATTTGACATGAGAGTTCCTGGGTATAAAATCCCCATACGTTTTTCATTTTTTTGATAAATGTCTTTGATGACGTCATATCCGGCTTTTTGTGAAAGTTGAGGCGGCACTGTCACGACTTTGGTCATTAAGAATCTGAAAATTGTTAAAAAAAAAATTGTTTTATAAAACGATCCAAATTTACGTTCATCTTATTTTCCATCATTTGCTGATTCCAAAAACATATAAATATGTTATATTTGGATTAAAAACAAGCTCTGAAAATTAAATATATAAAAGTTATTATCAAAATTTAATTTTCAAAATCAATTTAAAAACACTTTCATCTTATTCTTTGTCGGCTCCTGATTCCAAAAACATATAGATATGATATGTTTGGATTAAAAACACACTCAGAAAGTTAAAACGAAGAGAGGTACAGAAGAGCGTGCTATCCTTCTCAGCGCAACCACTCCCCCGCTCTTCTTGTCAATTTCACGGCCTTTGCCATGAGCGATGGACTGACGATGCTACGAGTATTACGGTCTTGCTGCGTTGCATTGCGTTCAGTTGCATTCTGTGAGTTCGACAGCTACATTCTGTGAGTTCGACAGCTACTTGACTAAATGTTGCATTTTCGCCTCACGCGACTTGTTTTCTCTCCCAATAAATGTATGGCATTCTGTTCTGTACGGGCGTGCCATTGCACATTGAACAGGTTTTTGTTGTTGCTTATTCGTAATTAACTCTGTAATTAATGAAGAAGAAAAAATCCCGTGCGGAGCACGGGTATTACTAGTGATGCATTAGTTGACGATAAAGACTTTCGACCGTGACTTAATCTTCTTACGCGAGCTTTATCCATAGACTTAGAAACTACGGAATTTCTACCCGTCCAAAGCGGCCTTGGGTGGCGTTTGCTAACAAATTGGGGACGCCTATTGCACCCACCGTATTTTTGTTAGTATGGTCCCAATTGTTGGTGAACTTCCATCTTCAACTGCAGCCCGTAGCCGGGCACAAAGAATCCTTCTTTATCATGTATTATCGGTATGAAAATTTCTCAAGTCGATTACAGTATAGCGTTCGTGGGATACCTCCAGCTTCGCTGGGATAATAATTGTCAGTAAGTACTGGTGTCACATGACTGATTTGAACCAGTTGATTGGCTAATGGCGATGCGCTAAAACTGTTAGCGCACTCTTGCAGCGCAATGCGCTTCGTTCAATACTGAATTTTCTCGATTTGCTCTATAAATCCCTTAGTGCACTGGTATGTCTCAATAACAAAGTATTTCAGTTATTGAGACATCACAGTGCGCTAAGCGATTTATAGAGCAAATTGAGAAAATAAATTATTGAACGAAGCGCGTAGTTAGATCTACTCTTGTGTGTGTGTCGGCTTTGCACATTTTGGGGGTATTGACGGTTTCATCGCCGACCATGCATTTTACGATTTGATTACATACTACCCTCTGTTTCATTTTATCGATTAGCAACAAACACTATGAGTTACAGTTGTGCAAAATGTAGCTATTAGCATACAGTTTCACTTAAGTATTCACTATTGGTGTAACAAATCAAAAGATACCGAAACGTTCTATACTCCCCCAACAATGAACGACCCCCAAGCAAATGAGTGGCTTCCCCTGATGTCAAACGACTGAAAGTAACACGTTCGTTTTCTCATTCGCAAAACAAGTAAAGTTGGCATGTTATTTCTCGCATTGTACCTGCGACTGGGTGGCCGAGTGGTAACGCACTTGCGCTCGGAAGCGAGAGGTTGCGTGTTCAGGCCTGGGTCAGGCCGCAATTTTCTCCCCCATTTCCTAACCTAGGTGGTGGGTTCAAGTGCTAGTCTTTCGGATGAGACGAAAAACCGAGGTCCCTTCGTGTACACTACATTGGGGTGTGCACGTTAAAGATCCCACGATTGACAAAAGGGTCTTTCCTGGCAAAATTGTATAGGCATAGATAAAAATGTCCATCAAATACCCGTAGGACTTGGAATAAAGTAAAAAAATTCCATCTCACACGGCATTAAGTCTCAGGAAACATGAATACACGCATGCAGAAAAAAAAAATATGGGTAGCGCCGTAGGTATGGCAGCTCGCTTTCCCCGGGGAGAAAGCAGCCCGAATTTCCATGAGGGTAACCTCACTGGACTGTAAATCTTATCCAATCCAATCCAATCCAATCCATGCATTCATCTGGGAGGTTGCTGCTATGATTACATGGTAAGAATGTTTTGAAGCTTTCGCGTGTTCTGTTTACATCATAGTTGTCTTGAAATATGCGAAAACCGTTCATTTCAGTCCTGAACTGATGGTGTCGTCTGCTACATATACGAGTAGGACAGTCCATTGAATCAGTCGACTTCCACATGCTGCTTTGTCGATGTCAAGCTCGAAATTTGTCAGAAAAAAACCCTGCTTTTAGCTGCGGGACATTTTAGGGTCAAGCATCATTGATTGGTAATGTGGAGACGATAAGCTACATGCCACTAACACAGCCGATAAGAAGAATCTTCGCAAGTCGAAAGAAGAGGCTCAGACTCACTGTTGCACAGGCGCATGAAATATGTCAGAAAAAAACACTTCTGCTTTTAGTCGCAGGAATTTTAGGGTCAAGCATCATTTGGTAATGTGGAGAAGTTAAGCTATATGTCACTAACACGAAGGATGAGAAGAATCTTCTCAAATCAAAAGAAGGAGCCCAGCCTCGCTTTAGAAAAGGGCGGAAGAATAGAGGAGACCGGGGCTAGTCCGCCTACTTTTATGCTTTTGGTAGCATAACTGGCGTGTTTGATGAACTAGAAGACTGATTTTTTATTTTACATCAAGACAAATGTGTAGCTGATATCAATGTGCAGACAGTTTTTATGTGCGCATGAACATTTGTTGTACATACTGCTTTAGTAGACCTACCCTAACGTAGGCGAACTTGCCCCAAGTCGGGGCAAGTCCGCCTACAGGGTGGGGCAAGTCCGCCGCTCTCATCCCATGGTAGGTACAAGACTAGTAGTGGGCAAGCTTTAGTGGGAAAGCTTTTTTAATTCCCTTCAATATTTAGGTTCAAAAATGCCAATGACAAAATACGAAAGAATGTAACACAAAATTACGTTAGGGGAGACCGGGGCTAGTCCGCCTACTTGTATGCTACTTTTATGCTTTTGGTAGCATAACTGGCGAGTTTGATGAACTAGAAGACTGATTTTTTTTAAATTGTACATCAAGACAAATGTGTAGCTGATATCAATGTGCAGACAGTTTTTATGTGCGCATGAACATTTGTTGTACATACTGCTTACGGCGAACATGCCCCATGACAAATAGGCGGACTTGCCCCTGCACGGGCAGGCAACTCTAGTGCCAGATAACGAGCACAACATGGGAAGGAAGAAGCAAAACTTTCGTCAGAACTCGACCCTAATTAACGCACTTTCACTCGACATCAAGACTAAGTATTTGTTCTCAGAGGTAATGCATCAAAACCTAAGTCAACTCCTATGCATTCATGTTACAAAAATGAAGAAAAACACTTTTTGTGATCTGTACTCACGATATATGGGCGCGCAACCTCTGAACTTCTGCAGGATATGGCGGGAAGAAGGGACACCACTCCCACATGGTGTGAATGACTAAAAGGTGGCAAACGTAAGAATAAACAGACAAAGACGGATGTGCCCCGGGGGCGGACTAGCCCCGGTCTCCCCTACGCTCTCTGGAAAAGTTAGCACACTCCAAGAGTGCGCTAACAGTTGTAAGCGCATAATGAACACTTATTTATCGCGCCTTCTCACTAGTGCTCACGGCGAAGTACAATAGCAACAGCGTGCACACACACACACACACACACACACACACACACACACACACACACACAAACACACACACACACACACACACACACATACACACACACACACACACATCCGAATCAAGTCATATCTCTTACCAGAGTTGCAACGTCCAGAGTGTTGACGGATGGACAGTAAGAGATTATTTAACCGATCTTACATGTGCATTCCGAATCAAGTCATATCTCTTACCGGAGTTCCAACGTCCAGAGTGTTGACGGAGGGACAGTAGGATATTATTTAACCGATCTTACATGTGCATTCCGAATCAAGTCATATCTCTTACATATTCTCCAACGGTCGGAGTGAAGAATGTGTAACAACCGTAGTCTCCTTTCTCGAAATCATTTCGAGGGCTTTCAAGCTCCTTATAGGGGGAGTAGCAGTTACGTCCAAGCAGACGTCCATGCAGTCGCACCATCACGTTGGAGTCAGTAGCGCATTCACCATCACCCCAAGCAGACTCCGCCGTTTGCACGCAAATCGTGACAGGAACTGTGAAATACAAGTTTAAATGAACATGCCATGGTGTGCTAGCGATCATATTGAGTACACAACGTCTGTCTAGACTTTGAGTTGACATGAGAGCACGCATTGTTCTAGACTTTCAGTTGATATGAGAGCACGCATTGTTCTAGACTTTCAGTTGACATGAGAGCACGCATTGTTCTAGACTTTCAGTTGACATGAGAGCACGCATTGTTCTAGACTTTCAGTTCATATGAGAGCACGCATTGTTCTAAACTTTCAGTTGATATGAGAGCACGCATTTCTCCAGACTTTCAGTTGATATGAGACCACATATTTCTGTTGACTTTCAGTTCATATGAGAGCACACATTTCTGTAGACTTTCAGTTCATTTGAGAGCACACATTTCTGTAGACTTTCAGTTGATCTGAGAGCAGACATTTCTGTAGACTTTCAATTGATATGAGAGCACGCATTGCTCTAGACGTTCAGATGATATCATTTGAGAGCAAAAATAATCTCTGTGGCTTACCGAGAAATCATGTTGTATTATTGTCATGTCCACCATCATGAAGATGTGTGTAATGGTACATTGGTTTGGCCACGTAAAAATTGTGACCCTCAACCACGGAATAAGTCGCATGTCACCTCTGCGTGGGTTTCATATTAATTTTTACATTTTCTTTAAGAGTTTTTGTTATGCTCTATCCAGTGGTAAAAACCGTTTTAGAAAAGAGCTATAAGCCTGTGACTATAAGGTGACCCTCACACTGTTACCAGACACCCCTCCGACTAATGTTAAGCCTAGCTCAAAACCGCGCGAGGTGACATGCGACTCATTCCGTGGTGGAGGGTCACTTAATAAGCTTTTGCCTGAGTTTGTGTCCTAGTTACACATGTTGGAATTGTTCTTTGTGACGTATTTTGAATTACATTTGTTTGAACCAAATGATTTATTTTAGAGTACAAATTATATCTACCCATCTACCTATGATGTCTACCTATCAATCTGCTCATAAATATGAAGAAGCTGCACATGGCGGGACCTGTTTAGAGTAGAAGCTGCGCATGGCGGGACCTGTTTAGAGTAGAAGCTGCGCATGGCGGGACCTGTTTAGAGTAGAAGCTGCGCATGGCGGGACATGTTTAGAGTAGAACCTGCGCATGGCGGGACCTGTTTAGAGTAGAACCTGCGCATGGCGAGACCTGTTTAGAGTAGAAGCTGCGCATGGCGGGACCTGTTTAGAGTAGAATCAAGCATGGCGAGACCTGTTTAGAGTAGAAGCAAGCATGACGGGACCAGTTTAGAGTAGAAGCTGCGCATGGCGGGACCTGTTTAGAGTAGAAGCTGCGCATGGCGGGACATGTTTAGAGTAGAAGCTGCGCATGGCGGGACCTGTTTAGAGTAGAAGCTGCGCATGGCGGGACATGTTTAGAGTAGAAGCAAACATGGCGGGACCTGTTTAGAGTAGAAGCTGCGCATGGCGGGACCTGTTTAGAGTAGAAGCTGCGCATGGCGGGACCTGTTTAGAGTAGAAGCAAGCATGGCGGGACATGTTTAGAGTAGAAGCTGCGCATGGCGGGACCTGTTTAGAGTAGAAGCAAGCATGGCGGGACATGTTTAGAGTAGAAGCTGCGCATGGCGGGACCTGTTTAGAGTAGAACCTGCGCATGGCGGGACCTGTTTAGAGTAGAAGCTGCGCATGGCGGGACCTGTTTAGAGTAGAAGCAAACATGGCGGGACCTGTTTAGAGTAGAAGCAAACATGGCGGGACATGTTTAGAGTAGAAGCAAACATGGCGGGACCTGTTTAGAGTAGAAGCTGCGCATGGCGGGACCAGTTTAGAGTAGAAGCTGCGCATGGCGGGACATGTTTAGAGTAGAAGCTGCGCATGGCGGGACCTGTTTAGAGTAGAAGCTGCGCATGGCGGGACCTGTTTAGAGTAGAAGCAAACATGGCGGGACCTGTTTAGAGTAGAAGCTGCGCATGGCGGGACCAGTTTAGAGTAGAAGCAAGCATGGCGGGACCAGTTTAGAGTAGAAGCTGCGCATGGCGGAACCTGTTTAGAGTAGAAGCTGCGCATGGCGGGACATGTTTAGAGTAGAAGCAAACATGGCGGGACCTGTTTAGAGTAGAAGCTGCGCATGGCGGGACCTGTTTAGAGTAGAAGCTGCGCATGGCGGGACCTGTTTAAAGTTGAAGCTGCGCATGGCGGGACCTGTTTAGAGTAGAAGATGCGCATGGCGGGACCTGTTTAGAGTAGAAGCAAGCATTCAACATTCTCTATCCTTTTCTGGAAAAAGAATGTTTCCCCCAAACTAAATATTTATCCAAAAAAGTCGCAGACAACGTCAATTCTTACAAATAAATGATTAAAGTATTTGGTTTTTTTAAGACACCCCCCCCCCCCCCCCTCACCATGAACAGTTTTTCAGAGTTTTTATTTATTTATCAAATACCTTGAATTTTGTTGTTGCAAAAGCATACGAAGGGAAAACAATCTTCTTCTTTTTTTCTTTCTTTCTGTTTGTATTGCTTTGTTTGTTCGTTTGTTTCTTTCTGTTTGTATTGCTTTGTTTGTTCGTTTGTTTCTTTCTCTATTTTATTTTATTCTACCTTTGTTTTCGTTCTTTCTTTCTTTTTGCTATTTTTTTAGCAATCTATTTTTGTTTTTTGTTTTTTTCTACGTATCTCTCCTTTTGTCATCTTTGTTTACATTACGTTCTTTTTCTTTATTCTTTTCTGCTATTGAATTTTTTTCTTTCTTTCATTTATTCTCCCTTCTTTCCTTTCATCTCTTTTTTTTTACATTTAGTCAAGTTTTGATTAAATGTTTTAACATAAAGGGGGAATCGAGACGAGTATGTGTGTCTCTGTGTGTGTGTGTGTGTGTGTGTGTGTGTGTGTGTGTGTGTGTGTGTGTGTGTGTGTATTTGTGTGTGTGTGTGTGTGTGTGTGTGTGTGTGTCTGTCTGTGTCACAGTGTGTATAGCGATTCAGAGTAAACTACTAGACCGATCTTTATGAAATTTTACATGAGAGTTCCTGGGTATAATATCCCCAGAGTTTTTTTCATTTTTTTGATAAATGCCTTTGATGACGTCATATCCGGCTTTTTGTAAAAGTTGAGGCAGCACTGTCACACACTCATTTTTCAATCAAATTGATTGAAATTTTTGAAAAGCAATCTTCGACGAAGGCCGGACTTCGGTATTACATTTCAGCTTGGTGGCTTAAAATTTAATTTATGACTTTGGTCCTTAAAAATCTGAAAATTGTAAAAAACATTATTTGTATATACAACGATCCAAAGTTACGTTCATCTTATTCTACATCATTTCCTGATTCCAAAACCATATAAATATGTTATATTTGGATTGACAACAAGCTCTGCAAAGTAAAAATATAAAAGTTATTATCAAAATTAAATTTCCGAAATCGATCTAAAAACATATTCATCTTATTTTTTGTCAGTTCCTGATTCCAAAAACATATAGATATGATATGTTTGGATTAAAAACACGCTCAGAAAGTTTAAACGAAGAGAGGCACAGAAAAGCGTGCTATGCAGCACAGCGAAACCACTACCGCGCTAAACAGGCTCGTCAGTTTCACTCCGTTTTGCACAAGCGGCGGACAACGGTCATTGTGAAAAAAATGCAGTGCGTTCAGTTTCATTCTGTGAGTTCTACAGCTTGACTAAATGTAGTAATTTCGCCTTACGCGACTTGTTTACTATTGTTTTCTTCTTTTTACATTTAGTCAAGTTTTGACTAAATGTTTTAACATAGAGGGGGAATCGAGACGAGGGTCGTGGTGTGTGTGTGTGTGTGTGTGTGTGTGTCTATTATATTTTGCGAACTGACTCAAACGTCCAGCAGAAGAAAGTTGAAAAAAAGACCGACAACGGAGGAAAAGAACAAGAAGATACTAGATCTAACGCCGTTGCGACGACCTGCTCACACAACTGTTTGTGAAACTCACCACGCTTGCTTCTAGCCGGAGGAGATCGGACGCGTACTGAAATCGAAGAAGGTGCTTTGGAAATTCCTTGAAGTTGAATGCAAAACAAATAACCGGACATCTGCAGAACCACCGCGGGCCGGATTTAGTTGACAATGCGTCATCATCACGAGTGACGTCAAGCTATTTCGACATTTGTTTGTACATTACGTCACTTCAAGAGAGAAAGTCATACCGCTGTGCTGTCGCAGATCTTCTTGCCAGCAATAATCCAGCATTGGCCCATTGCTGGCGTGCCAGCAAAAACCCACCTATAATTGCCAGCAAAACGCCACCTATGGCCCAATGCTGGCAAACAAGCACTGGGCCATCAATGGCGTGCCAACAGTGGGCCAATTAAGGCATTTTACTGGCCGACAATATTACTGGAATGCCAGAGATGGGCCAGTGATGGCAAGCCATAACTGGGCCTTTGTTGGCAAACCATAATTGGCCCAGTGTTGGTTTTTTTTATGGCCAGCTTTGCCAAACTTGCCAGCAAAAAGCCAGCAATGGCCCAGTTCTGGCATGTTTATTGGGTGAATTTTTTTTTTTTTTTTTTTTTAAATCTCAGTTGCATGCAGGCTGCGTCAACCCTTTCTTTTTTTTATTTTTGTTTTGTTTTGTTTTTTGTTGTTGTTGTTGGCGGGGAGCATCCTTCTTCATTGATCTTTTTTAATTTTTTTTTTATTTTTTTTTTTAGTAGTGTATTTACTATAACATTAATATTACTATATCTAAATGTATTTTAAACAACTTTTCTATATAACAATTCCCTCTCAAAAATGCATACAATATCCAGAGGGGAGCCATATCTATAAATACCAACACACATTTTGGCTATCACAATCAAATAATTCACATAACTTATTAGTGCCTTGGAACTTTGTGAATTTTCAAATACGCCCAAAAAAACTTCCTTTAAGGTAATTTTAATAATCATATTATATTTACAATTCACTTTATCCTCAACGCATTTCCAAATGGACATAATTTTCGGGCAAAAGTAAAAAAAAATGTTCAATATAATCAATTTCGTTCTCACAGTAAGTACAGCAATTACTCTCGGAAATGCCTATTTTATACAATAAAATATTTGTGGGGTAAATATTGTGCAATATTTTCCAATGCAACATTCGCAATCTTGTTTCAGTGGTTACTTTGTTTACCATTAACCATTGCTCTTTTCCCGGCCTGAAATCAAATTTATGTTCCCAAAATTTAACTACAACCGGCTCCACATATTTTTCCTTTATAATTAATTTGCGAAATTGATAAGGCTTACTCAGGTTCTTTAAATCGTTGAATCCACATACATTTCCATTTGCAGAGCGTAGTGTTGCTGCTTTAACTGCTGTACAAATCACCCTATATTCAAAGAATCGTGTGGGCTTACATCCAACCTTCTGTTTGGTCGTTATCTTTGCCTGTGCGTGTATTGTATGTTTGGTCGTTTTTCTTTGCCTGTGCATGTATAGTTTGTTGGTTATGTTTGGTCGGTTTCTTTGCCTGTGCGTGTATAGTATGCTTGGTCGATGCATGTATTGTAAAGCGCTAAGAGTAGACATTTCTAGAATAGCGCTATAAAAGTTTGCATTATTATTATTATTATAATATTAAAGGGCACAATCTCATTACCAACATATACATCCTTTACTCGACAAACTCCTGCTTTAATCCAGTCGCTAAAAAACAGGGTTTGGCCGCAATAGATTATATCACTGCTGTTCCATAAACACGTATCACTTAATAACATGTCTCCACCTATTGCTCTCTGAATCATGTCCTTATTTTTCAACCAACAAATTAAAACTTGTTTCCAAAATACATTTTTAATTAATCCCAATCCTTTAAATTTTTTTACCGTGGTGTAATTGATCTTTATGAAATTTTACATGAGAGTTTCTAGGAATGATATTCCCAGAGTCGGGTTTTTTCTCCGTTTTATCGATAAATGTCTTCAGCTTGGAGACTTAAAAATTAATAAATGAGTTTTGTCATTACAAATTTGAAAATTGTAATAAAAATTATGTTTTTATAAAACGATCCAAAAACCATTTCATCTTATTCTTTATCATTTTGTGATTAAAAATACGTGTACATATGTTATATTTAGATTACAAACAAGCTCTGAAAAGTAAAAATATGAAAATTATGATTAAAATTAAATGTCCAAAATTGATTTAAACATAATTTCTCTTGTCGGTTCCTGATTCCAAAATCATATAGATATAATATGCTTGGATTGATAACAAGCTCAGAGAGTTAACAAGAATAGAGATACAGAAAAGCGTGATATTATGGATTGTCAATTTCAATACCTTTGCCACGAGCGGTGGACTGACGATGCTACGAGTAAATGCAGTGCGTTTAGTTTTATTCTGTGAGTTCGACAGCTTGACCAAATGTTGTATTATCGCCTTACGCGACTTGTTTGCTTTTCTTTTTGATCTTTCGTTTTTACTTGACTAAATGTTTTAACATAGAGGGGGAATCGAGACGAGGGTCGAGGTGTATGTGTGTGTGTGTGTCTGTCTGTGCGTGTGTGTGTGTAGAGCGATTCAGACTAAACTACTGGACCGATCTTTATGAAATTTGACATGAGAGTTTCTCGGAATGATATCCCCGGATTTATTTTCATTGTTTCGATAAATACCTTTGATGACGTCATATCCGGCTTTTTGTAAAAGTTGAGGCGGCACTGTCACACCCTCATTTTTTCTATAGAATTGATTGAAATTTTGGCAAAGCAATCTTCGACAAAGGCCGGACTTTGGTATTGGATTTCAGCTTGGTGGTTTAAAAACTAATGAATGAGTTTGGTCATTAAAAATCGGAAACTTGTAATTTTTTTTTTTAAACGATCCCAAAATAATTTCATCTTTTGCTTTGTCATTTTCTGATTCCAAAAACATATAAATATGTTATATTTGGATTAAAAACAATCTCTGAAAATTGAAAATATGAAAATTATGATTAAAATTATTTTTCCGAAATCGATTTAAAAACAATTTCATCTTATTCCTTGTCAGTCCCTGATTCCAAAAACATATAGATATGATATGTTTGGATTAAAAAGAAACTCAGTAAGCTAAAAAGAATAGACATACAGAAAAGCGTGTTATCCTGCTCAGCGCGACCACTAGCGCACTATTCTGCATGGCTTGTCGATTTCACTGCCTTTGCCACGAGCGGTGGACTGACTAAACTACGAGTATGTGGTCTTGGTGAAAAAAGCAGTGCGTTCAGTTTAATTCTGTGAGTTCGACTGCTTGACTAAATGTTGTTATTTCGCCTTACGCGACTTGTTTTCTTTCTTTCTGCTTTTTGTTGATGTTAACATTTAGTCAACTAGAGCGAATCATAGAAAACTACTGGAGCGACCTTTTACAAACTTAACATGAGAATTTCTGCAAAGAATATTCCCGGACACTTTACAACAAAATAACACATTCTTAGATAACGTCTTATTCGGCGTTTTGTGAAAGTTGAGGCGGCACTGTCAGACACTCACGCACTTGTTAATTTCTATCTACTTTCTGTCTTTTTTTCATCATTTCTTTCTGTCTTATTTGCATTTATTTTTTGTTGCAATCTTTCTTTCTTACTCTTGGGTGTGCTACTTTTTGCCATCTGTCTTTGCTTCGTCCTTCCTTCCTTTCTTCCTTTCTTCCTTCCTTCCTTCCTTCCTTCCTTCCTTCCTTCCTTCCTTCCTTCCTTCCTTCCTTCCTTCCTTCCTTCCTTCCTTTCTCTCTGTCTTTCTTTTATATTTTGTTTATAATACTCTTTCTGTCTTTATTCCCTTTTGTCATGTTTTCTTTCTTTCTATATTCATTCATATTGGCAAAAGCATAATTTTGGGTGAACAAGATGTCCTATTTGCTTATAAAGTTAATGAAAAGAATCAAATTGAAAATAAGCAAATAAACCACAATATATTAATTGCAAAAATGTCCATCAGCAAATTCAAATATGGTAAACAGAATGATTTGAATGTCGTGTTTGAACGAGAAGTTACGCTGAGATGCCAGTTTATTGATATGTGATGTGAAATAGTAAATATGTGTTTAGACCGATGATTTGAAATAGCATGGTTTGTGTATATGTGATGTGAAATAGTAAATATGTGTTTAGACCGATGATTTGAAATAGCATGGTTTGTGTATGTGTGTCCATATTGTGTTGAAGTAGATCCTTGTTTGATACAGGGAAACATTGATCTATGTACACGTACCTGCCATTATTTATTTAATGTGTGTTTATATTATTACACGATTCAGACACATATCCAACTGCATATATACATATATTTAAAATATGAATAAGGGTAATTTGAAAGAGGTATTGTCCATTTTGAAGCTTATGTCCAACATATATCAAACATACAATTTGTAAACATATTGAGAAAAAAAATCTTTCTGTCTACGTACCTTTTGATCCTCTAGGGTTGCACAGTAGTGATCCACGACTACGGCGAAGGGAACGCACTTCACTCTTATTCGCCGAAGTCAAACCAATCATCATCATCGTCATTGCCACCACCATTACTGCTGCTTTTGCTTTCATCGTCATCGTGAAGTTCATGTATCACCAACAAAAGAAGCGCCTGGTTATATACACATACATTAAAACCCAAAAACCAACCAACCAACCATATACACATACGTGTTGGTTTTTTTCGCGTGCATACACCAGGGGCGTGGGAAGATACGTACAGGAGGTCCGGCACATTTTTGGTGAGAAATACGAGATCGTTTTGTTTTTTTTAAGTTTGGGAAGACGCTTGAGCGTGCCTTTTTAAAGGCATATGTACGCGCTCCCGTGTTTACAAAGTGTAGTTTGCCCATAATCGATGTCAAACGCACCATAAGACCATGTAATGACGATATGTCGCCATGCGCGGACCATATACATGCATTACAGCTTGTTTTAGAGTCTCAAAAACTTTGGATGTAAACAAAGACGCGGAGTTATTTCCCTTGCGTCAACGCTACCTCTGTTGGCAAATCTATAAATAGGACGATCCAGATCAAAATGAAAATTAACATATCTCAACATTGAAGGGGTCCTAGACCACAATATTTTGCAGGGAACTTAATTTAGCATGTCTCCAGCTGTTGGTAAAGCAATTAGCGTGTATAGTCATCGAGTACATATGGCTTTAATCGGTAAACAATAACATTATATAACACACTTGGTATTTGTTTGTTTAACTGTTTATTAATCTGTGGCACAGCTAATTTAACATTTTGGCGCGAATTCTTACAATACATAAATGGACAAGAATGTATTAAGTGTTGTGTCTGCGGTGTCAACATTTGCGAAAATATGAGATTGTGTTTGTGTTTGGTAATCGAGTATTTGTGTCCGTGTGTGTTTGGTAATCGCTTATTTGGGTCCTTGTGTTTGGTAATGGAGTATTTGTGTCCGTGCGTGTGTGTTTGGTAATCGAGTTTTTTTGTTTGTGTTTGGTAATCGAGTATTTGTGTCCGTGCATGTGTGTTTGGTAATCGAGTATTTGTGTCTGTGCGTGTGTGTTTGGTATTCGAGTATTTGTGTCCGTGCGTGTGTGTTTGGTATTCGAGTATTTGTGTCCGTGCGTGTGTTTGGTATTCAAGTATTTGTGTCCGTGCGTGTGTGCGTAATTCAGGCTCCGCAGTCCAGACACAAGGTGTGATTGTCCTTACAAAAATAAGGAAAAATTGCGTTGCGGAGTAAGGCTGTTTAAACAATAAATGCATGAAATTGACTAAGGGTAGACGTGTTTCCGGAAAACTTCTGCCAGGATTTTAATTTTGTAAGCGGTGTGACACAGCAAGCGCCCTTGACATGGGGTCAAGCTTTTCAAAGCGAGGCGAAGCAATAGCACGTGGTTGACCGGCTTTTACCTGCCATCGCGACCAACAACTTTAACTTTGATGAGTATGTTATGCAGTGTGCGCTTAATCATTTTAATGTGATACCCTTTGCTTTGGACACTGTATTGATCGGAGTTCACGATCCGTTGCAACAATGATGGCTGGCCCGTAGTTTGTTTGTTTGTTTGTTTGTTTGCTTAACGCCCAGCCGACCACGAAGGGCCATATCAGGGCGGTGCTGCTCTGGCATATAACGTGCGCCACACACAAGACAGAAGTCGCAGCACAGGCTTCATGTCTCACCCCGTCACATTATTCTGACACTGGCTGGCCCGTAGTGATCGCTGACTATGCATATTGACCGTGTTGCCTTGCTTTTACCCCCATTCCAGACCGACACGGTTGGCCTAGTGGTAAGGCGTCCGCCCCGTGATCGGGAGGTCGTGGGTTTGAACCCCGGCCGGGTCATACCTAAGACTTTAAAATTGGCAATCTCCGCCTGGCGTCTGGCATTATGGGGTTAGTGCTAGGACTGGTTGGTCCGGTGTCAGAATAATGTGACTGGGTGAGACATGAAGCCTGTGCTGCGACTTCTGTCTTGTGTGTGGCGTACGTTAAATGTCAAAGCAGCACCGCCCTGATATGGCCCTTCGTGGTCGGCTGGGCGTTAAGCAAACAAACAAACCAAACCCCCATTCCAGACATCCGTGCGCAAACGACCGTTGTTGGCATCTTTGAGCAGCGTCTGACCATAGTGGCAGCCGTCTTCAAGGCAGCTGGGAACGGAAGCTAGAACGGATGTGTTGAATGCGGGTATGACAACCCAGTGT
This sequence comes from Littorina saxatilis, assembly GCF_037325665.1. Lineage (NCBI taxonomy): Eukaryota > Metazoa > Mollusca > Gastropoda > Littorinimorpha > Littorinidae > Littorina > Littorina saxatilis. The sequence goes on from NC_090255.1 coordinate 1,083,388, forward strand.
GTGATGAGAGCACTAGCGTTGCGTTACCATTGCGTTCAGTTCCATGAACAATCCATGAGTTCCGTTGCCTACGTAATAAGGTTCGATAACCGTTCATTTGGAACGGGCAGGGAATGGCTACAATTTTGAACATGCAGCCTGAATTCACCCGTCCCAACTGTTCCTACTGTTCAAAGTGTCACCACGTGTAAAGAGCTCGGTTATTTTGTTTTTAAATATTTATTAATTCATTTCTTTTTAATTAATTTTTTCTAAAATTTATTTATTTACTTTTATTTTTTATATTTTTTAATAATTTATTCATTTAAAAAAAAAGTCTCCCTCCCTCTGTCTGTCTGTCTGTCTCCGTGTCCCACCCCCATATTACCAAGGGCGGCTTCTTGACCCCGTTAAGGTCAACACTTGTTTCTTTCTTTTTTGGGATACATTTCTTTGATGACGTATATCCAATTGTTTGTGAAAGTTGAGGCGGCACTGGCAAAGGGAGTCACCAGAAATGTGACCTTCCACCACGGAATGAGTCGCATGTCACCTTTGCATGATTTTCATATTTGTACATTTTCCTAAAGAGTTTTGTATGCTCTATCCAGTGGTGAAAACTGTTTTAAAAAAGAGCAAAAACTATTTGAGTTATAAGCCTGTGACTAAGGTGACCATCACACTGTTGCCAGACACTCCCCGGACTTAAGCCTAGCACAGAACCGCGCGAGGTGACATGCGACTCATTTCGTGGTGGAGGGTCACAAATAAATCCTGACTACGCAGGTGTTATGCTATTCCGTTGTATATAAAAAAAATAATAATAAAGACATCCACACCTGCAAACTTGGATGTGGACAAACCGCTCCGTAACCTTCCAGACACAGATTAACAAGGTTTTTGTTGGATAATTATTTTAACATTTAGCAGGTTAGTCTTCGTTAAAAGGTGTTAGATGAGTCGCCCACAAGCTGGGATAAATACAAGCCCTGCGGCTCCCGTTAAACAGCTGCTTCAGAGGTTCTACTAATACTGTAACGACAAACACAGCTATCACAAATATCTTGTGGATAAAACAAGGATTGGTAGCTTTTCGTTTAACAAGGCCTTGAATGACTTTGTTCACCTTATCAACTGTCAGTAAAATCTCATTTAATTCGCAAACGATATCAGCATTCGGCTCAAAGGCCCATGCTTAATATATTTTTTCTTAAACTCTGAAGACTTCAAGAAGCTTCGCAAAGTCGGCTCTGGTCTCAAGGACGGGCTTTAAACTTGTACTGATTCCATTATTGAGTATGTGCGTTGTATACTGAGATTCATGAATTCAAGCCTGTATAGTTGGTGGTTTAAATGCGGTATGGTTGTATTATTTGCTCCAGAAATGTATATTTTGTACATTAGAGTGTTCTGAACTTTTGAGCCGCAAAAAGTAGATCCCCAATGTGTACATTCTTTACCCATGAGCTATCGAGGATCCAGGCCCGTTGTTGGGTAAGTGATTTTGGTTGTTGGGTATGTTACTTAAAAATAACTAGCCCTACAAGTTTACAGACAGAAAGAAGCAGAGGGGGAAAAAAGACCGCTCCGTGACCTTCCCGACACAGATTAACAAGGATATTAATGGATGATAATTTCAACATTTAGCTGGTTAGTCTTTGTTAACAGGTGTTAGATGAGACGTCCACAAGCTGGGATAAATACAAGCCCTGAGGCTCCCGTTAAACAGCTGCTTCCGAGGTTCTACTAATACTATAACGACAAACACAGCTATCAAAAATATCTTGTGGATAAAACAAGGATTGGTAGCTTTTCGTTTAACAAGGCCTTGAATGACTTTGTTCACCTTATCAACTGTCAGTAAAATCTCATTTAATTCGCAAACGATATCAGCATTCGGCTTAAAGGCCCATGCTTAATATATTTTTTCTCGACATATCTGTAATCATTTGCCAACATTCAGCATATTAGAAATAACTCATAATAGCAATATTTGTAAATGTGAATAAGCAGAGACGACAAACAAACGTGATATTTACCAAAGCAGACAAAAGTCAGGTCTGTCATCGTTATGACTGACCATCTTTGTAAATGGACTTATGTGTAAATGTCTGTTTGTGTGTGTGTATGTGTTAGTTAGTGCGTGCGTGTGTGACTGTGGATCTGTGTTAGTGTTAGAGTGGGTGTGGGTTAGTGTTAGTGTGCGTGTGTGTGTGTGTGTGTGTGAGAGAGAGAGAGAGTGTGTGTGTGTGTGTGTGTGTGCGTGTGTGTGTGTGTGTGTGAGAATTTGTCTTTGTGTGAGTGTGTGTGTGTGTGTGTGTGTGTGTGTGTGTGTGTGTGTGTGTGTGTGTGTGTGTGTAGAAGTGAGAGAGAGATACAAAAATTGAGTTTGTGTTAATGTGTGCGTACGTGTGTGTTTGTATGAGTTTGAGAAAGAAGGAGTGTTGGAAAGATACATGAAGAGAGAGAGAGAGAGAGAGAGAGAGAGAGAGAGAGAGAGAGAGAGAGAGAGAGAGAGAGAGAGAGAGAGAACTTTGAACTTTGAACTTTATTTATTTATCGAGGGTAACAACTGTGTGAATGGTGCTATACTGAATGAAAGAGTGTGACATGAAGTTCTTGTACATCATTGCAAAGAGTGTGAATGACGTTTTAGTTTAGATGTCAAGCGCTTAGAGCAAGCCTTTTTAACGAAAGTTTTTGATTTAGCGCTATATAAATGTTCTTCTTCTTCTTCTTCTTCTAACAGAATAAGAAAAATATACATGCTTTCTTTCGTCCGGCCCTCGCCCATTGAGGGTAACTCGATTAATAACAAGAAGAAATAGAAGTTAAGTTAATTACAATACAATGTATATAATTAACATGTCAAACAGTTAAAAAGACATTCAAAATGCATTATGAATATCAAGCAATGATGTATTATTATCACATAATTATTTACTTGTTTCCAAGAGAAACAGCATATACATTTCTTTGAAGGAAGTTTCACTGAATTGCATTTTAATTAAATCAGGAATGGAGTTCCACAATAATGCGCCAGAATAAGAAAGACTTGATTTGTAAAGGTCAATTCTAGGGGTTGAGGTAATTAATTTGTTTAGTTTTATTGAATTATTCAGTTTAAAATTTGAGGCAATGAATGTAGGTGCATTCCCTGACATAATTCTATGCATCATTGCACCTTTGTTATAGATGAATCGTGATTTGATAGGAAGAATCTTTAATTTTTTATAATCAGACATAGAGAGAGATGCATTTTTTAAAAGAACTAATTTTACAGCTCGTCTATGTAAAGAGCACAAGTGTTTCAAAGTGTTTGCACTTGCAGAGTCCAACACTGTGGACGCATAATCAATAGTTGATTGAATATATGCCTGAAAAAACAGTTTCCGTGTGCGTAGATCTAGAAAGTGTTTAATTTTTGATAACTGATATATTTTTTTAGAAGTATTTTTACAAAGTGTATCTAAATGTTTTGACCAAGACAGATTATTATCAATGGTTATTCCCAAAACCTTATGGTTATCAACTTCAGTTACATCTTGATTTTGTATTTGTAGTTTAGGAAATTTTGATGATAGATTTTGTCGTTTTTGTCTAGTGGTTAGAAGCATGCATTTAGTTTTATTTGGGTTCAGTGACATATGGTTTAGTTCTGACCATTCCAGCAATCGATCAATGTTTTCTTGGAGGACTCTTGCTAGCTCACTTAGATCTTTGTGACTAGAATGAATTGTAGTATCATCTGCAAATAGTTCACACATACATTTAACAAATAATGGTAGGTCATTAATTTAGATAGAAAATAGTAAAGGACCAAGAATAGAACCTTGTGGAACTCCAAACCTTACTGAGAGAGAGAGAGAGAGAGACACAAAGAGGTTCTACAAAAAGTAACATCAACAACAAAATACCAATACGAACATGAAGGATTCGCTTTTCTCATAATGTTAAGATTGTAAACAGGGTTAACAGACCAAAATGTGTACGACCGAAAGAGGAAACGATCGAGCTTTTATTTCAAAGCATCACCGGACAACCGATGTAACGAGAAATCAGAATTATTTTGCGAAACTTGTGGTTGCAGCTCGAAGCCACACATTGGCCTGTCGATACTGGTATCTGCACGATAAACGATCCCTAAGAAGGCTGTCTTACTTATCGCTACTAAAGCACTGGCCAAGTGCCTCTGCAAATCAACCAGATCACAAGTTTAAACACTTCTCAAAACTTATTCTTACATAAGTATGCACACTCATATACACACTGACAAACACACCAGGGGCAGATCACATCATTCAAAAGGGGGGGGGGGTCCAAATTTCTTTTATGGTCAATTCGATGACGCGAAGCGTTGAAACCTCCTTGGGGAGCCAGGGGGCATGAATCCCCCCCCTCTCCGGAATATGTTGATAATAACCAGGAAAATGGAGCAATCTGGAACAATCTGAGCCAAGAAACTTCCCCTAGTGCACCTTCCAAAAAGTCCATTTAAGAACAAAATGGCAATTAAAGTGTACTCACCAGTACGAGAAACACTTGAACAATTAAAGTGTACTCACCAGTACGAGAAACACTTGACGAACAATTTAAGTGTACTCACCAGTACGAGAAACACTTGACGAACAATTTAAGTGTACTCACCAGTACCAGAAACACTTGACGAACAATTAAAGTGTACTCACCAGTACCAGAAACACTTGACGAACAATTAAAGTGTACTCACCAGTACGAGAAACACTTGACCAACAATAAAAGTGTACTCACCAGTACGAGAAACACTTGACGAACAATTAAAGTGTACTCACCAGTACGAGAAACACTTGACGCTCAATTAAAGTGTACTCACCGGTACGAGAAACACTTGACGAACAATTAAAGTGTACTCACCAGTACGAAAAACACTTGACGAACAATTAAAGTGTACTGACCAATACGAGAAACACTTGACGAACAATTTAAGTGTACTCACCAGTACGAGAAACACTTGACGAACAATTAAAGTGTACTCACCAGTACGAGAAACACTTGACGAACAATTAAAGTGTACTCACCAGTACGAGAAACACTTGACCAACAATAAAAGTGTACTCACCAGTACGAGAAACACTTGACGAACAATTAAAGTGTACTCACCAGTACGAGAAACACTTGACGAACAATTAAAGTGTACTCACCAGTATCAGAAACACTTGACGAACAATTAAAGTGTACTGACCAATACGAGAAACACTTGACGAACAATTAAAGTGTACTGACCAGTACCAGAAACACTTGACGAACAATTAAAGTGTACTCACCAGTACCAGAAACACTTGACGAACAATTAAAGTGTACTGATCAGTACCAGAAACAATTGACGAACAATTTAAGTGTACTGACCAGTACGAGAAACACTTGACGAACAATTAAAGTGTACTCACCAGTACCAGAAACACTTGACGAACAATTAAAGTGTACTGACCAGTACCAGAAACAATTGACGAACAATTAAAGTGTACTCACCAGTACGAGAAACACTTGACGAACAATTAAAGTGTACTCACCAGTACGAGAAACACTTGACGAACAATTAAAGTGTACTCACCAGTACGAGAAACACTTGACGAACAATTAAAGTGTACTCACCAGTACGAAAAACACTTGACGAACAATTAAAGTGTACTCACCAGTACGAGAAACACTTGACGAACAATTAAAGTGTACTCACCAGTACCAGAAACACTTGACGAACAATTAAAGTGTACTCACCAGTACCAGAAACACTTGACGAACAATTAAAGTGTACTCACCAGTACCAGAAACACTTGACGAACAATTAAAGTGTACTGACCAGTACCAGAAACACTTGACGAACAATTAAAGTGTACTCACCAGTACCAGAAACACTTGACGAACAATTAAAGTGTACTCACCAGTACGAGAAACACTTGACGAACAATTAAAGTGTACTCACCAGTACCAGAAACACTTGACGAACAATTAAAGTGTACTGACCAGTACGAGAAACACTTGACGAACAATTAAAGTGTACTGACCAGTACCAGAAACACTTGACGAACAATTAAAGTGTACTCACCAGTACCAGAAACACTTGACGAACAATTAAAGTGTACTGACCAGTACGAGAAACACTTGACGAACAATTAAAGTGTACTCACCAGTACCAGAAACACTTGACGAACAATTAAAATGTACTGACCAGTACGAGAAACACTTGACCAACAATAAAAACAGACCGGTTTCGACAAATAGTCTTCGTCAGTTACACTTAAAACAAGGAGAGGCGACAGACAGAGAAAGGAAAAGAAGAAATCAGCCAAGAAGAGGACATACAGCAAATAACGTTATACTAAAAAAGAACAAAGTCTAGGAACAGGGTCAGACTATAGACTTTTGTTCCTAGACTTTTTTATTTTATTTTGGTATTTAAAGGCACAGTAAGCCTCCCGTAAACCATCACAGATACGGTCAGTACAAACACCCTTTCATTCAAACACTCACCGATTGAGAACATCCTAGGTGCCCTCCGTAAAGAGCGAACAATTTTCAAAGAATTTATTTTTGCGTGGTTTATCTTACCCCTGAGCCATCGTGAACCCGTGTGATCCAGTTTCCCTTTTTTACAATGTAGTCGTCAGTTAGTCATTTGAATGCGACTCGATGTGAGCTTATCTACAATAGCACGTTTTTTTTTGCACGAAACAAACGGCTGTGGTTCACAAGAACTCCCAGCGATGGTTTTTGACTGTTGAGAGGAACTGCCATATACATAATCCGTCGTCTGCTACGACCCTTGCGTGACCCTGCTTCCGGGCTTTTCTGTTTTCAAACTTTCACAACTTCGAATTGTACTGATCTTGTCTTGATGAAAAAAAAAATCTGTTATGATTAAAGAATGTTTGTGTAACAAGCTGTGAATTTATTATTTAGATTTTAAAAAATAGGTCCAGCGCAAAAACGCACCACGGTCCAAAAACATTCTGATAGTCATCGATCCACGGCTATCGCCAGTTTACATCGATAAAATGAGACCCGAAGGGAAGTAACTCATTTTTGACCTGAGTTCAGGATGGGTCCAAAAAGTGTTCGAGACAATCTGCAAAATTAATTCTTTAAAAATTGCTCGCTCTTTACGTAGGCCACCTAGGATGTTCCCGTTTGGTGAGCGTTCAAATGGAAGGGTGTTTGTACTGTGTGTAAAAGTAGGGAGATTTAAAAGACAGCACGTTTCGTTTTGCAGCTCGTTTCGTTTGGTGAATGAGTCACCCCGCGAAAGGTAACGTGAAACGAGACGGCATAGGCCGCAGACAAGATTTAGATGTATTCACGTTTCGTTTCGGAATGAAAGAAGGGCGATAAATCTTCAAGTGAAATTATTACGTCTGTCCTCGATCAGAATGGAAAAAAAACCCTAGGAGGTGGTCCAGAATCGGGCATACTTTGATTATTTTCAGTCCAAACAGACTTTGTTTATACAAAATCACATACGAAGCCAGAATAAAAATTCGATGCGATGACCTACTTCTGCTTCGCCATTTGCTTTCTCACCATGAAGTTGGATAAATGTACCAGGATCAGCACCCTTCAAAATATTTCAGTTCACAACAGTTGTCTACCTCCAATGAACACATTCTCAGCGCTGAAAGACTGTGAAAGGGTTGATGAATCTAGCAATGCATAAAATGGCCAACAAATAAAACTGTTAGTGTGCAAAAATACTCACAAAAGTTGACGAAATATTGTTCGTTTTTTGGGGGTGGAAAACGTGACTGCGTTTTGACGTTCCACGTTCCGTTTCAGTTGACCTTCACCTTTCCAGCGAGAGACCCCCGAAATGATGACGTTTACCACAACTTCAAAACGAAACGTCCCGACGTTTCGTTTTTTAAATCTCCCTACTAGTATCTGTGATGTACTGTATGTAGACGCTCGGGGAGCTCTGTGATGGTTTACGGGAGGCTTACTGTGCCTTTAAGGTCAAGTTTTGAATGAATCTTTCTTAAAGGTTTTTCTGTGTATTAATCACATGACTAATAGCAGCTTAATTAGTTTGGACAACATTTTGGATGAAGTTATTACTGCTGCATAAACATTTAAATTGGCAAGTCTGTGACAGTCATCGTCTCTGTGTGTGTGTGTGTGTGTGTGTGTGTGTGTGTGTGTGTGTGTGTGTGTGTGTTTGTGCGTGTATGTGCGTGTATGTGTTTGTGTATCGGTGTGTGCGTGTGTGTGAGAGTGTGTGTGTGTGTTTCTATGTGCGTGTGTGTGTGTGTAGAGCGATTCAGACTAAACTACTGGACCAATCTTTATGAAATTTGACATGAGAGTTCCTGGGTATGAAATCCCCGAACGTTTTTTTCATTTTTTTTGATAAATATCTTTGATGACGTCATATCCGGCTTTTCGTGAAAGTTGAGGCGGCACTGTCATGCCCTCATTTTTCAACCAAATTGGTTTAAATTTTGGTCCAGTAATCTTCGACGAAGCCCGGACTTCGGTATTGCATTTCAGCTTGGTGGCTTAAAAATAATTAATGACTTTGGTCATTAAAATCGGAAAATTGTAAAAAAAAATAAAAATTTATAAAACGATCCAAATTTACGTTTATCTTATTCTCCATCATTTGCTGATTCCAAAAACATATAAATATGTTATATTCGGATTAAAAACAAGCTCTGAAAATTAAATATATAAAAATTATTATCAAAATTAAATTGTCCAAATCAATTTAAAAACACTTTCATCTTATTCCTTGTCGGTTCCTGATTCCAAAAACATATAGATATGATATGTTTGGATTAAAATCACGCTCAGAAAGTTAAAACAAAGAGAGGTACAGAAAAGCGTGCTATCCTTCTTAGCGCAACTACTACCCCGCTCTTCTTGTCAATTTCACTGCCTTTGCCATGAGCGGTGGACTGACGATGCTACGAGTACACGGTCTTGCTGAAAAATGGCATTGCGTTCAGTTTCATTCTGTGAGTTCGACAGCTACTTGACTAAATATTGTATTTTCGCCTTACGCGACTTGTTTGTTTTTGTTGTTGTAAAAATTGTATCTTGTCTGTTTTGCATTTGCCTTGACATAACGTGAAATAACAATTCCTATCTAGATGTTCATATTTATAACCACACTTTATATCGCACATACATGCCACCCTGTATTTCCTTGATAAAATCTTGTTTAAACCAAGTCCTCGCCCTGTGGGACCTGTCTGCTGCATTTGACACTATCGACCATGACGTCCTCATGTAGAGGCTGCGGTGTACATTTGACACTATCGACCATGACGTCCTCATGTAGAGGCTGCGGTGTACATTTGACACTATCGACCATGACGTCCTCATGTAGAGGCTGCGGTGTACATTTGACACTATCGACCATGACGTCCTCATGTAGAGGCTGCGGTGTACATTTGACACTATCGACCATGACGTCCTCATGTAGAGGCTGCGGTGTACATTTGACACTATCGACCATGACGTCCTCATGTAGAGGCTGCGGTGTACATTTGACACTATCGACCATGACGTTCTCATGTAGAGGCTGCGGTGTACATTTGACACTATCGACCATGACGTCCTCATGTAGAGGCTGCGGTGTACATTTGACACTATCGACCATGACGTCCTCATGTAGAGGCTGCGGTGTACATTTGACACTATCGACCATGACGTCCTCATGTAGAGGCTGCGGTGTACATTTGACACTATCGACCATGACGTTCTCATGTAGAGGCTGCGGTGTACATTTGACACTATCGACCATGACGTCCTCATGTAGAGGCTGCGGTGTACATTTGACACTATCGACCATGACGTCCTCATGTAGAGGCTGCGGTGTACATTTGACACTATCGACCATGACGTCCTCATGTAGAGGCTGCGGTGTACATTTGACACTATCGACCATGACGTCCTCATGTAGAGGCTGCGGTGTACATTTGACACTATCGACCATGACGTCCTCATGTAGAGGCTGCGGTGTACATTTGACACTATCGACCATGACGTCCTCATGTAGAGGCTGCGGTGTACATTTGACACTATCGACCATGACGTCCTCATGTAGAGGCTGCGGTGTACATTTGACACTATCGACCATGACGTCCTCATGTAGAGGCTGCGGTGTACATTTGACACTATCGACCATGACGTCCTCATGTAGAGGCTGCGGTGTACATTTGACACTATCGACCATGACGTCCTCATGTAGAGGCTGCGGTGTACATTTGACACTATCGACCATGACGTCCTCATGTAGAGGCTGCGGTGTACATTTGACACTATCGACCATGACGTCCTCATGTAGAGGCTGCGGTGTACATTTGACACTATCGACCATGACGTCCTCATGTAGAGGCTGCGGTGTACATTTGACACTATCGACCATGACGTCCTCATGTAGAGGCTGCGGTGTACATTTGACACTATCGACCATGACGTCCTCATGTAGAGGCTGCGGTGTACATTTGACACTATCGACCATGACGTCCTCATGTAGAGGCTGCGGTGTACATTTGACACTATCGACCATGACGTCCTCATGTAGAGGCTGCGGTGTACATTTGACACTATCGACCATGACGTCCTCATGTAGAGGCTGCGGTGTACATTTGACACTATCGACCATGACGTCCTCATGTAGAGGCTGCGGTGTACATTTGACACTATCGACCATGACGTCCTCATGTAGAGGCTGCGGTGTACATTTGACACTATCGACCATGACGTCCTCATGTAGAGGCTGCGGTGTACATTTGACACTATCGACCATGACGTCCTCATGTAGAGGCTGCGGTGTACATTTGACACTATCGACCATGACGTCCTCATGTAGAGGCTGCGGTGTACATTTGACACTATCGACCATGACGTCCTCATGTAGAGGCTGCGGTGTACATTTGACACTATCGACCATGACGTCCTCATGTAGAGGCTGCGGTGTACATTTGACACTATCGACCATGACGTCCTCATGTAGAGGCTGCGGTGTACATTTGACACTATCGACCATGACGTCCTCATGTAGAGGCTGCGGTGTACATTTGACACTATCGACCATGACGTCCTCATGTAGAGGCTGCGGTGTACATTTGACACTATCGACCATGACGTCCTCATGTAGAGGCTGCGGTGTACATTTGACACTATCGACCATGACGTCCTCATGTAGAGGCTGCGGTGTACATTTGACACTATCGACCATGACGTCCTCATGTAGAGGCTGCGGTGTACATTTGACACTATCGACCATGACGTCCTCATGTAGAGGCTGCGGTGTACATTTGACACTATCGACCATGACGTCCTCATGTAGAGGCTGCGGTGTACATTTGACACTATCGACCATGACGTCCTCATGTAGAGGCTGCGGTGTACATTTGACACTATCGACCATGACGTCCTCATGTAGAGGCTGCAGTGTACATTTGACACTATCGACCATGACGTCCTCATGTAGAGGCTGCGGTGTACATTTGACACTATCGACCATGACGTCCTCATGTAGAGGCTGCGGTGTACATTTGACACTATCGACCATGACGTCCTCATGTAGAGGCTGCGGTGTACATTTGACACTATCGACCATGACGTCCTCATGTAGAGGCTGCGGTGTACATTTGACACTATCGACCATGACGTCCTCATGTAGAGGCTGCGGTGTACATTTGACACTATCGACCATGACGTCCTCATGTAGAGGCTGCGGTGTACATTTGACACTATCGACCATGACGTCCTCATGTAGAGGCTGCGGTGTACATTTGACACTATCGACCATGACGTCCTCATGTAGAGGCTGCGGTGTACATTTGACACTATCGACCATGACGTCCTCATGTAGAGGCTGCGGTGTACATTTGACACTATCGACCATGACGTCCTCATGTAGAGGCTGCGGTGTACATTTGACACTATCGACCATGACGTCCTCATGTAGAGGCTGCGGTGTACATTTGACACTATCGACCATGACGTCCTCATGTAGAGGCTGCGGTGTACATTTGACACTATCGACCATGACGTCCTCATGTAGAGGCTGCGGTGTACATTTGACACTATCGACCATGACGTCCTCATGTAGAGGCTGCGGTGTACATTTGACACTATCGACCATGACGTCCTCATGTAGAGGCTGCGGTGTACATTTGACACTATCGACCATGACGTCCTCATGTTGAGGCTGCGGTGTACATTTGACACTATCGACCATGACGTCCTCATGTAGAGGCTGCGGTGTACATTTGACACTATCGACCATGACGTCCTCATGTAGAGGCTGCGGTGTACATTTGACACTATCGACCATGACGTCCTCATGTAGAGGCTGCGGTGTACATTTGACACTATCGACCATGACGTCCTCATGTAGAGGCTGCGGTGTACATTTGACACTATCGACCATGACGTCCTCATGTAGAGGCTGCGGTGTACATTTGACACTATCGACCATGACGTCCTCATGTAGAGGCTGCGGTGTACATTTGACACTATCGACCATGACGTCCTCATGTAGAGGCTGCGGTGTACATTTGACACTATCGACCATGACGTCCTCATGTAGAGGCTGCGGTGTACATTTGACACTATCGACCATGACGTCCTCATGTAGAGGCTGCGGTGTACATTTGACACTATCGACCATGACGTTCTCATGTAGAGGCTGCGGTGTACATTTGACACTATCGACCATGACGTCCTCATGTAGAGGCTGCGGTGTACATTTGACACTATCGACCATGACGTTCTCATGTAGAGGCTGCGGTGTACATTTGACACTATCGACCATGACGTCCTCATGTAGAGGCTGCGGTGTACATTTGACACTATCGACCATGACGTCCTCATGTAGAGGCTGCGGTGTACATTTGACACTATCGACCATGACGTCCTCATGTAGAGGCTGCGGTGTACATTTGACACTATCGACCATGACGTCCTCATGTAGAGGCTGCGGTGTACATTTGACACTATCGACCATGACGTTCTCATGTAGAGGCTGCGGTGTACATTTGACACTATCGACCATGACGTCCTCATGTAGAGGCTGCGGTGTACATTTGACACTATCGACCATGACGTCCTCATGTAGAGGCTGCGGTGTACATTTGACACTATCGACCATGACGTCCTCATGTAGAGGCTGCGGTGTACATTTGACACTATCGACCATGACGTCCTCATGTAGAGGCTGCGGTGTACATTTGACACTATCGACCATGACGTCCTCATGTAGAGGCTGCGGTGTACATTTGACACTATCGACCATGACGTCCTCATGTAGAGGCTGCGGTGTACATTTGACACTATCGACCATGACGTCCTCATGTAGAGGCTGCGGTGTACATTTGACACTATCGACCATGACGTCCTCATGTAGAGGCTGCGGTGTACATTTGACACTATCGACCATGACGTCCTCATGTAGAGGCTGCGGTGTACATTTGACACTATCGACCATGACGTCCTCATGTAGAGGCTGCGGTGTACATTTGACACTATCGACCATGACGTCCTCATGTAGAGGCTGCAGTGTACATTTGACACTATCGACCATGACGTTCTCATATAGAGGCTGCGGTGTACATTTGACACTATCGACCATGACGTTCTCATGTAGAGGCTGCGGTGTACATTTGACACTATCGACCATGACGTCCTCATGTTGAGGCTGCGGTGTACATTTGACACTATCGACCATGACGTTCTCATGTAGAGGCTGCGGTGTACATTTGACACTATCGACCATGACGTCCTCATGTTGAGGCTGCGGTGTACATTTGACACTATCGACTATGACGTCCTCATGTAGAGGCTGCGGTGTACATTTGACACTATCGACCATGACGTCCTCATGTAGAGGCTGCGGTGTACATTTGACACTATCGACCATGACGTCCTCATGTAGAGGCTGCGGTGTACATTTGACACTATCGACCATGACGTCCTCATGTAGAGGCTGCGGTGTACATTCGGCATCTCCGACAAAGCTCTTGACTAGTTCACGTCCTACCTCCCTGACCCCTGTCAAAGGATACAGATTGGACAACACAATTCATCGAGTGTTTGTCTCAAGTATGGAGCAGGGGCGGACGAGGGGGGGGGTGCACAGGGTGCAGGTGCACCCCCCTCCAGCAACAACAACAAAAATAATTAGGAAAGCGGATTCTATGACCATTTCTAATTTAAAATGGCACCAGATGGCACCATTTTGCTTTTTTGGGCCAACATTTTTTCCGGGGGTGCATGCCCCCGGACCCCCATAGCAAATTCGGGCACTTCGCGCCCATCACATTCACTTTCGATTCAAAATGCACCCCCCCCCCCCCCCCTTACAAAGCAACTGATCCGCCCCTGTGGAGTCACACAGGGCTCTGTTTTAGGCTCATTCGTGTTTATGCTGTACACCCAAGAACTCTCCGACATTATCTCTACGCATAGGTGTGTAGCACTAGTATGCTGACCATACTAAGATTGAAGATCCCGCTCCCCCCAGTCATCTCCCCCCAGTCATCTCCCCCCAGTCATCTCCCTCCAGTCATCTCCCCCCAGTCATCTCCCAACAGTACTTGAAAAAAACGAACTGTGCATTGAGTCAGTGAAGGATTGGATGGTTGATAACAAACTGAAGTTGAACGATTCCAAGACTGAAGTGATGCTGTCAGGCTCAAAGCATGCGTTAAACCAGACTGATCGTACATTTATAACATTCTGTAGGTACATGCGCATCCTGCTTTTTGTATACATTGCTCAGTTTCTGGAAAACTTTCTTGTAAACCCCAGGTAACGTACGTATGTGTCATTCAAAAGAACGCGTCTATGTTTCTCCGATAAAGCCGTCTCCGTGAATTTACAGCATGCTTGCGTGTTGAGTGTGTAAGAGGTGTTGAAATACACTTACTTGTGAAACTTTATAACCTAGATGCAAGTCTATAACGCGTTGAGTGTGTAAGAGGTGTTGAAATACACTTACTTGTGAAACTTAAAAACCTAGATGCAAGTCTATAACGCGTTGAGTGTGTAAGAGGTGTTGAAATACACTCACTTGTGAAACTTAAAAACCTAGATGCAAGTGAATACACTTACTTGTGAAACTTAAAAACCTAGATGCAAGTCTATAACGTTTTGAGTATGTAAGAGGTGTTGACATACACTTACTTGTGAAACTTAAAAACCTAGATGCAAGTCTATAACGTTTTGAGTGTGTAAGAGGTGTTGACATACACTCACTTGTGAAACTTAAAAACCTAGATGCAAGTCTATAGCGTGTTGAGTGTGTAAGAGGTGTTGAAATACACTCACTTGTGAAACTTGAAAACCTAGATGCAAGTCTATAACGTTTTGAGTGTGTAAGAGGTGTTGAAATACACTCACTTGTGAAACTTAAAAACCTAGATGCAAGTCTATAGCGTGTTGAGTGTGTAAGAGGTGCTGAAATACATTCACTTGTGAAACTTAAAAACCTAGATGCAAGTCTATAACGTGTTGAGTGTTTAAGAGGTGTTGAAATACACTCACTTGTGAAACTTAAAAACCTAGATGCAAGTCTATACATACATAATGTGTTTACATTATCCCGGTAAAGTTTGCGTCCGTATTTATCCCCGAAAGGTGGCGACACTGGTAACATCCAAAATTAATCGACTTGAATTTTTTGTCATAGCTTAAAATGTTAGTCTTCTTTTTCATGTATGTTCCGTTGATTTTTTCATCACAAAATCAGCCGTATGTGTCGATGATAAGCGAGTGGTATTGTTGCATAACTAGCATTACCCGAGCATGGCGACAGCAATGTATGTATCGTTTTGATGAATTCTCGACACGATTGTAGTGCCTGTGCGAGTCATTCACACGAACGAGTGCTGTTCCCTATTCTTTTCAACTTTCTGACCTTGTTTTTATCCCACACATAACATATCTATATGTTTATGGAATCAGGAAATAATAAAGAACAAGATGACATCATTTTTTGATCGAGTACTAAAATGTTACTTTTAATTAGAATGTTGACATTTTAATGACCAAACCTAGCTATTACTTAATTAGCTAAAATGCAATCCAATAGTCCGGGGTTTGTCGCAGATTGCCTGACCACAATTTCAAACAATTTGCTCGAGAAAAAAAAGGCCTGACAGTGCCGCCTCAACTTTCACAAAAACACGGATATGACGTACTTCATTAAAGATATTTATATATATATGTATATATATAAAAAAGTGTTTAGCTGGGGAAATCATTGCAGAAATTCTCGTGTAAATTTTCATGAAGATCGGTCTAGTGTTTTCTCTGAATCGCTCTACACATACAGACAGACAGACAGACAGACAGACAGACAAACAGACAGACAGACACACACACACACACACACACACACACACACACACACACACACACACACACACACACACACACACACACACACACACA
>NC_090255.1:1107303-1114803 GCF_037325665.1 Littorina saxatilis
GTTATGCTGAATGACTTTGAAGAGAGATGGTTCATATAATGCCTGCCTTTATTTGCCCGGTATTGTCTGTGGCAAATAAGGCCTGTCGATGGTACATTTAGTATTTACCTAATACATTCTTGATTGATTATTTTTTTTAATTCGTGAACAAAAAAGGATTTTCTGAGAAATGTTTACGTTTTCATTCTAATGGTTGCAGTGTTGATGCTTGTGACTTTTTATTCACCAGTAATTGTTTTTAATTTTGCCCTTAAATGATCATTGAGGGCATTTAAAAAAAATGAAATAGGACTGTTATTCATATATTTTGTTATCTTTTGTGCTACTGAGATTTTTAAATGAAATGAGGCAGAGCGCTATTTTAAGGTCTGAGAAACAAAGGGACATAAAAGTAAGCTAATCTTCAAGAGTAAGTGAGAATTATGGGCAACCAATCTCCTGGCACTTAGAGAATAACAACGATTGAAATGTCTATTCATGCTTGTTGGACATGTTGTATGCATTTAGAGCGCTTAAATTGCGTTGTTTCTCAAATAGTAAAATATGCTACTGACTTGTTGGTAGTGACTGTTGCCTGGGTAAGATTTTGTTTTCATTGTAAATGATATGATACATGCATTAATTTACATTCTTCTATTCGTCTTGGTGGCAATATTTATATATTTTTTCTCCATCTCTGATTTTGTCATAGACAGTAACTGCTGTCAGTATTGATTTTGCAAGCCTATCTGGTTTTATTTGGATGCACTCAACCATACCACTACTTTGTAACTGATGTAACTTGCTGCTCCTTTAAATTCATTGTACCATTGTTGGAGTGGGATTTAGCCTATGCGTCATTTTTCCTACATAATGGATAATACTAAGCAAGCTTATCAAGACTAAAGGAATATAACATATTTGAGTATTCTTGCTTTCAGGTTTTAACAATTGCATACATGTATTCTGTATCAATTGTTCAGCATTTTACGCATGCATGTGACATTCATTATCATAGGATATCTATGTCCCAATTTAGGCTTGTTTCAAAGCAGAACATACGCTAGGCATTGAAATGTTTTTATTCAAGGCGTGTTTCAACTGTGAATTAAAAAATATATATATAATGTACATGCTGTTGATTATTTATGCCCTGCCAAAGAATTAAAAAAATTAAATATAATTATTCTTGTCTGTTTTGTTAAATGTGAAAGACAGTGCCTGCAGTCATTGGCCAGATGCCATTTGAACATTCATGCACACATTCAATTCATAAAAACAAATATTAAGCATGAATTAGGGCAATAATTACATCCACGGTACTTTTGGATGCTGTGGTACATTTACCATAAAATACTACAGTATACTATAGTAAACTATAGTAAAAGTACTATAGTACAGAAAAAATTACCACGCTTTACCACAGTAAACTATAGTACAAGTACCATAGTACAAATGTACCGCGGCGAAAGTACTTCACTGTACTGTAGTATACTATAGAATACTATAGTATACCACAGTACATTTACTGTAGTATACTATAGTATACTATAGAATACTATAGTATACTACATTATCCTACATACGTGAGAGAGACACCCGTGAGATAATAATCGTTCAAATCACACGTGTGTATATCATGTAAATGAGGTCATGTCAAGCAAGTCTGGCAGGGACCTGTTTTTCCACTGCTTATGATGCCAAAGTCACCGAGACAAACGTCATTATAGAAACAAAAATTGCGCTCGCTAATTACCCTCGATGAATCTTTAGAACTAACACGTCACGCCACACTTTCAGAGTGACGTTTCTTTGCTTTGACGTAATAGATTGCAGGGCCGGACTACCGGGGGGGTTATGGGGGTTGCGCAACCCCCCCCCCCCCCCCCTAGCCTAAACATGTACCTCACTTATTTAAAACATTTTTTATTATTGTTTATTTTATGCTGTTTCATGCAAGGAGCGACCATTTTGCTATCTCAGAATATGACCTACCCATCAGCTTCAGGGGGCGAAGCCCCCTGACCCCCACTGGCAACCCCCCCCTCCTCTTAGCCTAGTCCGGCCCTGGATTGCACGCGGCTTTAGAAGAGATCGAGGTTCCAAAACAAGCGTCTTCAATTTAGCTGCCTCGTGTGCAAGACATTTTCAGTAAAATACACGTAAGTACGGTATGTAGGATAAACAGAATACTACATAGCTTGCTGTGTCGTACCAGATTTACACTCGTTGCTTTTTCAAATAGTGAACAGCTCGCTTTCGCTCGCAGTTCAATATTTAAAAAAACAACTCGTGTAAATCTGGTACGACACAGCAAGTCATGTAGTATTCTCTATGTATACCACAGTACATTTTTGAAAAAAAAGACCAAAATCCTATAGTACATTTACAAATACTATAGTATACTATATTACATTTACCACAATGTACTATAGTATACTATAGTACATGCTATGGTGCATTTACCAAAGTACTTTGGTGTACTATAGTATACTATGGTACATTTACTATAGTAAACTGTGGTATACTATAGTACTTTTACTATAGTAAACTGTGGTACTTTTTCGCCTGGGCGCTCTCTGGAAAAGTTAGCACACTCCAAGAGTGCGCTAACAGTTTTAAGCGCATAATGAACACTTATTTATCGCGCCTTCTGACTAGCAGGGCCGGACCCAGGGGGGGGGGGGGGGGGGTCCAGGGGTTCCGGAACCCCACCCCTGGAAAAAGCATGTACCTTGCTTTGAGTGGTTTTTTTTTTTTTACTAGTTTTAGCACAAAAACAATGCTGCTCTTAACCCTCAAAACAAGGCCCAGAATGCACCAGATTGCACAGATTTTAACCGTTTTTGAAAAAATTTCCGGGGGAGCATGCCTCCGGACCCCCCTAGTTCGCGCGCCTGCTTTCGCCACTTTGCTGATTTGCTCCCCCAAAAAAGGAGGAACCCCCCCCCCTCCCCTTACAACTCATTTGGTCCGGCCCTGGACTAGTGCTCACGGCGAAGTACAATAGCAACAGTGTACACACACAATACACAATACACAACACACAACACACAATACACAACACACAATACACAACACACAATACACAACACACAATACACAACACACAACACACAATACACAACACACAATACACAACACACAATACACAACACACACACACACACACACACACACACACAGAACACACAATACACAACACACACACACACACACACACACACACACACACACACACACACACACACACACACACAAAAGAGACAGTAGGAGATCATTTGCATTCCGAATCAAGTCACATATCTTACCGTAGTTCCAAGGTTCCAAGTGTGGAATTGGAAACAATCGTAGTCTCCGTGCTCGAAATTATCTTCAGGGGTGTCAAGCGCCGTATAGGGGGGGAAGCACTTAGTTCCACTCAGTCGCACCATCACGTTTGAGTCAGTACCGTATGAACCCGCACTCCAACCATTCTCCGCCGTTTTCACGCAAATCTTGACAGGAACTGTGAAATACAAGTTTAAAAGAACATGCCATGGTGTGCTAGCGATCATATCGAGTACACCACGTCTGTCTAGACTTTCAGTTGACATGAGAGCACGCATTGTTCTAGACTTTCAGTTGATATGAGAGCACGCATTGTTCTAGACTTTCAGTTGACATGAGAGCACGCATTGTTCTAGACTTTCAGTTGATCTGAGAGCACGCATTGTTCTAGACTTTCAGTTGATCTGAGAGCTCACATTTCTGTAGACTTTCAGTTGATATGAGAGCACGCATTTTTCTAGACTTTCAGTTAACATGAGAGCACGCATTGTTCTAGACGTTCAATCAATCAATCAATCAATCAATATGAGTCTTATATCGCGCATATTCCGTGGGTACAGTTCTAGGCGCTCTGCAATGATGCCGTGTGAGATGGAATTTTATACGGCCAGTAGATTGCAGCCATTTCGGCGCATATTTACCTTTCACGGCCTATTATTCCAAGTCACACGGGTATAGGTAGACAATTATTAACTGTGCCTAAGCAATTTTGCCAGGAAAGACCCTTTTGTCAATCGTGGGATCTTTAACGTGCACACCCAATGTTGTGTACACGGGGGGTGTTCGGACACGTTCAGATGATATCGTATGAGAGCAAAACAAATCTCTGCGGCTTACCGAGAAATAATGTTGTATTATTGTCATGTCCACCATCATGAAGACTTGTGTAATGGTACATTGGTTTGGCCACGTCAAAATTGTGACCCTCAACCACGGAATGAGTCGCATGTCACCTCTGCGGGGGTTTCGTATTTATACATTTTCTTTAAGAGTTTTTGTTATGCTCTATCCAGGGGTAAAAACCGTTTTAGAAAAGAGCTATAAGCCTGTGACTATAAGGTGACCCTCACACTGTTACCAGACACCCCTCCGACTTATGTTAAGCCTAGCTCAGAACCGCGCGAGGTGACATGCGACTCATTCCGTGGTGGAGGGTCACTTAATAAGCCTAGCTCAAAACCGCGCGAGGTGACATGCGACTCATTCGGTGGTGGAGGATCACTTAATAAGCCTAGCTCAGAACCGCGCGAGGTGACATGCGACTCATTCCGTGGTGGAGGGTCACTTAATAAGCCTAGCTCAGAACCGCGCGAGGTGACATGCGACTCATTCCGTGGTGGAGCGTCACTTAATAAGCCTAGCTCAGAACCGCGCGAGGTGACATGCGACCCATTCCGTGGTGGAGGGTCACTTAATAAGCCTAGCTCAGAACCGCGCGAGGTGACATGCGACTCATTCCGTGGTGGAGGGTTACTTTTTTCTTCTTCTTTTTTTCTTTTTTTTAACCTCAGTTGCATGCAGGTTTGCTACTACAATTATTTTTTTGCCTTATCATTGTTTTCTTTTGTTTTTTTGTGTGTGTGGCTTGGAGCAAACCTTCTTCATAGGTCTTTTCTTTTCTCTGTCAAATGTGTACATTTTTATATCAATAAACCTTATCAGTAAACTAATATGTTTAAATAAATAAATACATAAAAGTAATCATAACATAAATTTATTCCTAATGTTCAGCTCAGTTTCCAATAATACACCCAAATCTAACTTTTTCCCATATCTAAATTTTCCAATGGTCATTTTGGTAATTAAAATACAATAATTCACAAAGTAAATATAATCACTTTTCAAACTTTCCCTAAAATAATTCAAAAATACATTTTCTTCATTCAAAATGATGGCAACATGTATTTTCTTATACACAAAATCTTTACATATTTTCCAACCCTTCATCACCTCTTGGCAACTAAAAAAGAAATGTTCAAGGGTGTCTAATTCATTACAAACTTCACACTTATTCGATGTTCGTAATCCCATTTTGTTTAATAAAATATTGGTTGGATATATTCTATGTAATAGTTTCCAGTGCAGCAGACGTAATCTTTCTTCTTTTGTGCTGTTAACGGCCAGTAACCAGTTTCTCTTATCCAAATCTACATTATGTTTTCGTTTCCAAAAATCACAGGCACTCGGAATCTGGACATCGAGATCAACTAAACATTTTCTAATAAACTTTGCTGTTATATTACCACCGTTAACAATGAAATCCTGCAATGTAAAATATTGATATGGTAATGTGTCTGTACGTCTGGATTTAAGTGCTGTGCATAATGCATTGTATTCAAACTGTCTGGATGGTTTATAACCCACTTTTTGACATAAATCTTCAAAAGAAATAATAATACCATTTTCATTCATAACATTCTTTACAAATGAGATATTATGTTTTATAAAATCTTTAAAAAATAGGCATTTATGTTTAAATTGAATATTCATATTGTTCCAAATGCATTGGTCCTTTAATATTACTGGTGTAAAATCATACTTTTCACAGAAAACACTTTTATTGTCAAGCCAAGTCAATAACACTTGTTTCCAAAACAATGATCTGCAAATATTGAGGCCATTCATCGTTTTCGAAGATGCATTTGAGTCAAAGCACGAGGGTGAAGGTTATAATCATGTTAAAATGGGCAGAGGGGGGAGGGGGGGGGGTGGTGGGGTGGTTAGTGGAAAAGGGAGAGAGAGAGAAGATACAGGGTATACAGTTTAGCTGATGTTCTTGTATAGCAGATGTTTTTGTATAGCTGATGTTCTTGTATAGCTGATTATGTTCTTGTAAGAGCCTGGGGAGATTGACAGCAACACCAATTTGACAAAAGTGAGAACGAGAAAATGTAAAGAAAAGAGCAATGAGGCGAATAAAAGGGAAGAGATAGCAATGGAAGCGACGAGATGGGAGGAGGGAGCGGAGGTAATTGTGGAGGTTGGATGGAGGAGGGCGGACGGGCGAGTGGCGGGGAGATGGGGAAGGGGTTTGGTGGAATGAAGGATGAGAGTGGAGATAAAGATAAGGAATCGCGGGAAGGCGTGGAAGTAAAAAGGAAAGGGTAATTAGAAAGCTTATTCACCCTTGAGAGGCAGAAGTAAAAACTTACTGTCACCTGTTCTTTTTTTAACATGACTCAGCATCGCCATTTTCTTCTTGTTCTGTCTGTTTTTCAGTCTCACGTGTTCCGAAAAAAACCTAAGTTAAACTGCTAAATTTCCTTGAAACGGCATCCCCCTCCAAATTGACATAAAACACACAAACAAACAAGCAAGCAAACAAGCAAGCAAGTAAACAAATAAACAACCAACCAAACAACAAACAACCAACCAACCAACCAACGAAACAAACAAACAAACAAACAAACAAACAAACAAACAAACAAACAAACAAACAAACAAACAAACAAACAAACAAACAAACAAACAAAAATACAGACAAACAAGCAAAGAATCAAACAGACAAACAAACAAACAAGCAAAAAACTAAACAAAAACAAAACAATTGGAGAATGTATCTTAAAGTGCTCCCAGAGAAACTGTGTTAATCCCAAAAGGAATTGTGTTAATCCCCCTTTCATATCAAAACTCATTTACGAGGGCCAGGCAGAACATGCAACAGTATCACCGTTATTCTTGCCTTACATCTATGCAGATACAAATTAAACGACATTCAAACGAAGCACAGTAGTATTAATTGTCTTATGGAGTTTCCCCTCACTTATTCCAGCGTCGCGGACGACGCTGGTATCTGTGGTTGGGAAGAACGTGCCTGTGGAGAATTAGTCTCCAAGCCAAAGCGCGCTGACTCTCCAAGCCAAAACAATTTCAAAGCTGAAAAAAATGTACAATTTACGCGAAACGATTAAACACAGCTTTCGGGTGTTTTTTTTAATCTAAGATGTACATAAATATACCACTCCGACCATAAGGAAAAGAAAAAAAGACACACACAAAAAAAGACCGAGAGGAGCCGAGTCAATCCGAGACCAACCGAGAGGACGTGTTTCGCGCCGTCAAAGAAACTACAATGGGAAGAAGGATAACTTCCTCATTGGGCATGCTTAGAAATGAGAATGGCTAAATACGAGTTATTCCCCTTTGCTACATGCTGACCAGGCTGTCTCCTGCTTTGTCATGACTAGTACA
>NC_090255.1:1119803-1139649 GCF_037325665.1 Littorina saxatilis
TGTGATTACTTACAGGTGTGATTTAATAATCTTTTTAACTTTAAGTGATAGCACGATAATTACATACATCTAAGGGAAGTCAGCAATTGTGCGTTGAAACTGATTGATTTCACTTCTCAACATAAAAGTTGGTGTGCATGTTCCTCATTGTTTTATGTAGATCTTTATGTAACATGCTCTTGTTAACCTTCACTGTAGTTTTTGAAGGATTAGATGAATACCGTTAAAAAGTAACTGAAAATATTATTGGGTAAAACTAACTGTCTACTTGACTTCTGATCGTCCCTACGTTTAGGTTCGAACCAAGAAGTTCCCTCAAAAATACCTGGAGAAAAAAATCAGAATGATAAAACAAGTGAAAACAAAATTGTTCTGGAAGTACAGCAGGAGTGATGCCCGCCAAATTGTTTAATTCACAAAAACAAATTCCTTATATGAAATGGAAAAAAATAGATAACCAAATACTGACTTGCAATTGTATAAATTATTTGTCTTTATCTTCGTTAACAGACACAGACACTATTTTTTGGCCAAATGTGTTTGATGTTTGAAACATCAAACAATGAAATACTCACTTTCTTTTTATCTTACAGTACTTACACCTTTTTTTTCAGATGACAAGAGGGCAAGTGATGGTGGAATTGTCCCGCAAGAAGATTAAAATTTCTCATGTGAGTAAATATATACTTTTTTTTAAAGAAAATGTTGCAGGGAAATGCAGGTTCTTAAGTATTACTTGTTATGTTGGTTTTCTTATTTAATATATATTTAAAATTCCTCTGGTAAAAAAAATTGTTCTTTAACTGATAATTTGGTTTACGTATACACACAGAAATGTCAAGTAACACCACGATAGTATACTTTGACATCTTGACCAAAAGAGTGGGTCTGAAACTTTAGGTAGACTGAAAAGAAATATAGTGGACGCCGCTTAAAGATACACAGTCGGTTAATTCTCTCTCACAGAATCTCTCGGTCTTTAAGGCTGTACATAACAGTCATGTTGTAATTAAGCCAAACTGTAAATTACAGCCAGAATTATGGCCGCATTGATGAGCTATTAATTTATGAATACAGTGGTACTCCCGACGAACGACCCCCCCCATCAGAGACCCTCTCCCTTCTCAGACCTCATTCTTGCTGACGGATTAGTTTTGCTATATAAATCACCCCCATGGCCGACTCCCCCCAGAACCCGATTTGCGACCGACTAGTTGTTACAATTTGCGACCTTGTAACGACATTTTCAAATCAAAACCTAACAAAAAATCGTAACGTTTTGCTTGAATCACTGAAAAAAGATCGCAAAAATCACTCGGCCGGAAATATAACAGACGACGCGTTTAGGTCTCGATTGCGCATGTCCGGCGTTCACAATTTTACGATCCCAACATGCCCTTTTCTTTCTTCTTCTTCTTCTTCTTCTTCTTCCATATTGTGACCACGGTCATTTAGGCTGACCATTATGTCACATTGTGGAGGGTTGCAGATTCCAAAGAGTGAAAAAAAAAAAAAAAAAAAAAACCTAGCTAGAATCTACTGGGGGCTGGGGAGTTCCTGCACAATGCAGGAACTCGACTCCTGCGCAATGCAGGAGTCTGGGGCCTGGGGGTGTGAGAGGAGGAGGGATGAAGGGGTCTCGTTCCAGTCCCTGATTGTTCTTGGGAGGAACTTTGTTCTTTGTCCACTTCCTTTCGAAAAATCAACAAACACACGCGCGAGCATCAACGATCTTCTTCTTCAACCATGGCTTCGAACTCTCCTTCAACTTCAAACACTCAATCGCGCGGAAAGAAGAGGACATTTTTGACTCTGGAACAGAGGGTGGAAGTGGTGAAACGGAGCCGTAAGGGCGAAACAGCAATTTCGATCGCGCGGTCGTTTGAGGTAGGAAAAACTCAGATTCAATCGATCGTCAGCGACCAAGAAAACGTGGTCAATCGATGGGAGACCGGCGAAAATTGTGACCGCAAATACTCCAAGGCAAGGAAATGTATTTATGGTGACCTCAACGAACGCGTTTGGAGTTGGTTTTGTGACAGGTGTATAGTCCTCTTCCAAATACTGACACCCATATGAACATAAACTCTTTTGACTCCCAAATATTTTTTTAAATACATGTAGAGGATACAATTAAAGTAAAAAAAAAAAATAGAAAAAATACATACCTCTTGCTTTTTATTGAATTAGATTATCAAATTAATTCACCAAACCACAACTGTAATTATGCCACAACTTCGACGGACCCTGAAGGTATTTCTCTCTTTCTCTCTGTCACTGATTTTTTCTCTCTCACTGTCTTTTTCTGACCTGACCTCACCCCCCTTGTAAGACCCCCCCCCCCTTTTAAGACCTAAATTTGTCAGATTTTGGGAGGTCTTACATGGGGAGTACCACTGTATTTAATTTTCACTTAGTTTGACTTGGAAACCAACTTAATAAGACCCCAGTCCCACAAAGGCGAATTTCTCCGCAGCGCATTTGTCCTTGAGTCTCTGCGAGTGCGACTGACTGTAAGTCTGCACGCTTTTTCACTGCCCAGCGTGCGCTTTTTTCAAAGAAAGAAAGCCGTTTGATGTGTCACTGTGTTGTGCTCAGTGGCTAGGGCTCGAAATTAACGGGTGCCTGGTGAATTTTGCACGGAAAGTTGGTGACGGGCACGCAAAGTTCGCGTCAAAGGTGCCCGATTTGCACGCAAAAAAATCGAAAACAATGACTTTTAGTCAACAGAAGGCACCCATAGTTCCATCAGGGCACTCAAACTTTTTCAGTAATGGGCCCGGGTTGCACTCAAGGAAAAAGGTTAATTTCTAGCCCTGGTGGCAAGTACTGTGAACAGTGACTTTAGATGCGCTTCAAAATTAAATGATAAAATATTGATTTCTCCTCATTGCAGCCATAATTGTGGCTGTAATTTACAGGTTGTCTTAATTACACAATGACTGTGACAGTCCTGAAAGCCCGGCTGATTCTGTGAGAGACACTTCAACGAATTAATCCATCCTTAATAAAGCTGCGGTTGATAAAGCCAGCCACTTTAAAAACTGAATTTTTTAGGGTCCGGAATGTCCACTATATGTTATGCTTAAGAAAAAGCCGCTTAATAAAGCCATTTTTGTAACTTTTGTGGTGAAATTTAAAGCAAAATCCTGTTTCTTAGTCACTTGAGTAAAAGTGACTCAATTGTAATCGGCCAGTGTTTAGTCTGGCCAGACGGATGACGTGTCACAACCTTAAGGTTGGACTTTTCTCGGAAACTATAAAAGTGACCGAGTTCAAATTTTGTTTGATCATTACCCCCAACGCTTTAACATTAGTTTTGTTGACCCTTGTTAAGATCACTCACAGGGCAACCTCGAAGGAAAAATTGGAAATTTTATATAGATCTCTGAAACTATTCATCGGATTTGTTTCAAACTTGGTAGAATTCTTTACATCAAATTAGTAACATTAGCGTTTTACAAATTATGTCATCAAAAAAATAAGAGAGATAACTAGCCTTTCTGTTCAGTAACACAATAGCAAATCTACAGTAATAAACCTGATTGTGATTGACTAGATAAGTACAGAGCTTATTTTTCTGTTAGCTTGAAGGAAAACTCTCAACTTTTTATTCATGAAACTTTCAGGTACAGGAGAGACTTTCACTGCAGGAACGACAACAACAACACCAGTCCCAGCCAGCCTTACATGCTGCCGACTCCTTCTCCATCGCAGAGGGGGGTCGGGAAACCCCCATCTCCCCTCCGTCAGCCTTCGCCTCGTCGGCTGCCACGCCCGTCAACAAGCACAACATCTCCATCGTCGCCCAGCCCCCTCCCCTCAACCTGAGGGAGCTGCGAGTGGAAGAACAATCCAACAACACTGAAAGCGACATCAACTCTGATGTCTTGGACAGTTCTAGATCAGAGTTTGAGAGGATTTACACCGTTGCTGAAAAATATCACCATGACGTTGATGGTGGTGATGAAGATTTTGACCTTGACGCAGCCTTCATTGTGGCAGCTGCTGCTGACGACAGTCTCCTCGACAACCTTAGCAGAGGTCGTGGCGGCGACAAGGGAGATGTGTCTCCGGCTGATACGATAAAGAACAAATCTCCGGCCAGCGTGTGCTCGGCGGATTCTGTCGTTGTGCTCATGTGTCAGGAGAGAGTGACCAACACCGCTGTGACTGAAAACAGTCAAACTGCTGATAAGAAAGAGATCTTGAACGATGACCAGGTAATCCTTTTCTCTTTTCCCCCTCACTCATCAGTTATGAGTTTATAAAAAGACAAAACTGTTGTTTTTCTGGCAAGTTACTTCAATGACAAAACAGGGGTGTTCAAATACGAAACCCAGGGTTACCTAAACAACAGTTGGGAAAGACAGACACATTAAAGCTTGTAGTACCTCCAAGTCGAACATGGAGAGATAAAACTATAGTAAAAGTGACTGAGTTCAAAATTTGTTTGATCATTACCCCCAACGCTTTAACATTAGTTTTGTTGACCCTTGTTAAGATCATTCACAGGGCAACCTCGAAGGAAAAATTGGAAATGTTATATAGATCTCTGAAACTATTCATCGGATTTGTTTCAAACTTGGTAGAATTGTTCTTTACATCAAATTAGTAACATCTTTAGCGTTTTACAAATTATGTCATCAAAAAAATAAGTGAGATAACTAGCCTTTCTGTTCAGTAACACAATAGCAAATCTACAGTAATAAACCGGATTGTGATTGACTAGATAAGTACAGAGCTTATTTTTCTGTTAGCTTGAAGGAAAACTCTCAACTTTTTATTCATGAAACTTTCAGGTTCAGGAGAGACTTTCACTGCAGGAAAGACAACAACAACACCAGTCCCAGCCAGCCTTACATGCTGCCGACTCCTTCTCCATCGCAGAGGGGGGTCGGGAAACCCCCATCTCCCCTCCGTCAGCCTTCGCCTCGTCGGCTGCCACGCCCGTCAACAAGCACAACATCTCCATCGTCGCCCAGCCCCCTCCCCTCAACCTGAGGGAGCTGCGAGTGGAAGAACAATCCAACAACACTGAAAGCGACATCAACTCTGATGTCTTGGACAGTTCTAGATCAGAGTTTGAGAGGATTTACACCGTTGCTGAAAAATATCACCATGACGTTGATGGTGGTGATGAAGATTTTGACCTTGACGCAGCCTTCATTGTGGCAGCTGCTGCTGACGACAGTCTCCTCGACAACCTTAGCAGAGGTCGTGGCGGCGACAAGGGAGATGTGTCTCCGGCTGATACGATAAAGAACAAATCTCCGGCCAGCGTGTGCTCGGCGGATTCTGTCGTTGTGCTCATGTGTCAGGAGAGAGTGACCAACACCGCTGTGACTGAAAACAGTCAAACTGCTGATAAGAAAGAGATCTTGAACGATGACCAGGTAATCCTTTTTTCTTTTCCCCCTCACTCATCAGTTATGAGTTTATAAAAAGACAAAACTGTTGTTTTTCTGGCAAGTTACTTCAATGACAAAACAGGGGTGTTCAAATACGAAACCCAGGGTTACCTAAACAACAGTTGGGAAAGACAGACACATTAAAGCTTGTAGTACCTCCAAGTCGAACATGGAGGGATAAAACTATAGTAAAAATGAATGCTAAGTCTAATATGTGGGCTGACATGTACAAATTTCACCCCTATTGTATAAAGCTTTTACTTCCATTTTTTAAAATTTGTTTTTACTTACTTTTTACTCGAATAGATTATCATAATTATATGCTTATACTGTTATAGGTAAGAAATTTCACTGCATTGCACACACCTAAGATATTGCAATGGAAGTTTTAGTCTGGGGGACAGGTCATTTCATCATTTTCCATTCTGAACCCAAATTTTAGTTGAGAGGGATCACTTATGCATTTATTTTGCTTTCTTTGAAATGGCTTTTTACATTTCTGCAGTAGATTTCATTACCCTGTGTCAGTTACAGGATTTTTCCTGTGGACTAGAATTCCCGGCAATAACACTTTCTTGCTTTTTTGCGGTGGATTACATCATTCAGGCACATGGTACCCTTCAACAAATTTGCGGATATCAGCAAAGTCTGTCCGATTGGAACCACCATTTCTTAGCCTGTTTTAGTGTTTAGTCAATTAGTGTGAAATCTTTGCAGAAAATGATGGAGAATTGTTCAAGAAGCAACTTTTCAGCGAAAGTTGCTTCCGACTTTGTACAATGCCTGAGAATTTCACAACCCTGTGGTAGTTGCAGGATTTTACGGTGGATAGAAGAGATGAAATCACTTGTCGGGGGTTGTAGCGTTGTTGGTTGGAGCGTCTGGTTGATTTGGCTGACTGTGGATCGAGCCCAGGTACCAGAATCAACTTGAGGGGAGACCAGAAGGTTTGTACCACCCTCGTGTGCTAACGCATGCAGAAAGATTAATGCACATTTTAAACTTCAAGATCCCGAGTTTCCCGCGAAAGTCTAGGGGCTCGGAAACACAAAGATATCCAGCACGCCTTCCCCTGAAGTTGGCGTCTTGCTGCCCGCGTAGCGGGGTAGGAAAAGCAGTGTGGCACGCAATACTCTCACCATAAGGCAACCCTGACACAGTAAAAAGTTCAAGAAAGAAAGAAAAAAATCATTCTACTACCCTGCATCAGTAACAGGATTTTATGGTGGATCTAGAGAAGAGATTGAATCATTTCTCTACCCTTTGTCAGTTACAGGATTTCACGGTGGATTTAGAGAAGAGCTCGGCGGGAGGCCTGGGCTTCACGGTGGTTGGGTGTGCCAGCACCACAGGGGGCCGCTACATCAAGGCCGGGGTGCAGGATCCGGCACTTTCCGATGGACGCCTTCGCCCACGTGACAGGCTCATCCAGGTCAGCAGTTTACATATATGTCCGAAAAACCCTTACCGAGTTAACAAAGGCGAGAAAACTGTCGCCTTTCACTGATAGCCTACTGGGACGATTCGATTCTCTGTTGCGGAAAATAAATCTGCAAAGGAAGTACAAGAGATTGGACCGCGATATGTATTTGCGTTGTAGTGGAAGGCATTTAAAAACACTTGTGTTCAAGTGGGCTACAAGCATGTTGGTGCGATATAGCCGAATTCACAATATACTGGACCGCAATATAGTGGTAGTCCCCTGAACTGTTTTACGGCAACTTACCAGAGTGAGACTTAATCCTACAGAGGATATATATAGTTTGGCTGAATTGTAAAGAAGATTTAAGCTTATTGCATATTGTTTTACAGTGTTTCCCATCACGTACAATTGAGGGTATTTCACGTAATAAATTAAAAAATCACGTTATTATTGCTTGCTTGGGGGTATAAAAACAAAGAAAAATCATTTGGGGGTATACGAATTTCAAATGAGGGCATTGACTTTCGATCTTGAGCAATGGAGAAAAAATCAGAGAGAGAGAGAAGCAGAAAATACTAGTCAAAGTTTAAAACAACAGCTTGCTTATAAATGTATTGAACAGTTAAACAAACTAAAACAATTACAGCTGTAAATTTCAGAAAGATAATTTATGAGTCACTTGAGTGGCGGGGTAAAAACAGTGTGGCATGCAAGACTCACCATAAGGTGACCCTGAGAGTAAAAAGCTCAGGAACACAGAGGTAGAAAAAGAAGAAGTTACCATCTTGTCACCGAAATAAGAATACTTTGGAAAATTAATTATGTTCATGGGAATAACTTCAATAAGGAATGATACAGAAAGAATTTGAAGCACGTGGTGAGATTGACAACGGTGCAGTTGTGTTTGAGACGATCTTAGAAATAACTCCAATTGAAAGGCATTCAGCAATTACTTGACTAACGACCCATGCTCTCTTACCTAAAATGCATGTAGCATATGTGATAAACCCCTTTCATTTATGTTTCAGGACAAAGACAGTGCCAGTTCGGACTACGATTTGTCGGACACAGACCCAACATGGATTCCCAACGATGAGTCTCAAAAGGACCATGTTTCTGACTCTGACAGTTCTGCTGTAAATGAGCAAACAATACCCTCCCCTTTTCCTTACTTATCGGTTCCACTTGAAAATCCAAATGCTCCGTCAACATTGCAACGTTGCGATATTTCTTCCACATGTCATTCTTCCTCTGACAAGCAAGAGCCTGAAATTACTGGCTTTACTGTTGATCAAAGTTCAGGAGATGGACCAAAAAAGAAGAAAAAAGATAAATCTCATTGGTGTCTTGTGTGTGGTTTGTCTACAACAAAGTTGGAAAGACATTTCAATAGTTTTCACAGAGATGAGTCCATTCTTGTTCCATTGTTTCATGCATCGAGGAAAGACAAGAAAAAAGAATTGTCAAAGATGAGAAATTTAGGGGATCATAGGCATAACCGGAAAGTTTGGGAAGAAGGCAAAGGGGAAATTGTGGTAAAGCGCAAAAGTGCCAAAGAAGAAAAGCAAGTGAAAGACTTTGTACCTTGTCCAGAGTGTTACGGTTATTTCAATTCGAAGGACATGTACCGTCATAAGTGCGTAAAACCCTGTTGCAAGTCTTCAAAAGGAAAGGTTGTTGCTGGAAGACTTCTTCTTCCTGCTGTCCCGGGGAGTAAAATCACCAGGGACCATGACGAAGAAAAGCTGCGTGAAATATTGGAACATGTGAAAAATGACCCAGTGGGCATGATTGTTAAAACAGATATAACGATTCGGGAACTTGCACTGCGAGAGACGAGGAAGAATGGGTTTGATTCCGATCGACATGCTTACATTCGAAATAAACTGAGAGAAATAGCACGCCTTGTACTTGCACTCAGGAAAGAAAGTGGCAATCAGAATGGACAGTTGATTGATTTTCTGAAACCGGACATGTTCAGTACTATTGTCCAAGCTACACGTGTACTTTGTGAATTTTCAAAAGAGTCGTCCGACTTCAAAAACCCATCAACGGCAAAGAAAATTGGCCACACTTTGAAAAGATGCACCTTGTTGATGCAAGCAAAGGCCATTGAGCAAAATGACATGCAACTGAGACAGCAGTGCAAGCACTTCATAGAAGTCTTCGATGTTCGGTGGAATGAATGGGTTTCGTCGTCAGCCGCAAGAACTCTTTACAGAAGACATCAGAACAATGTGCAGCGACTTCCACTCTCGAAAGATATACAAAAGCTCTCGTCGCACCTATCACAGGTTGCAGAGGATGCAAAAAAGGACATGAAAAACGCTTCTTCTTCTCGGGACAAAACAACAGCTCGACATTCACTTTGTAAAGCTCTACTCAGTCAAGTGATCCTCTTCAACCGCCGAAGATCTGGAGAAGTGTCCAAAATGAAAGTTCAAGATTTTGAAAACCGTCAGCTTGATACAAGTGATGACATTCTGCACAGCTTGCCTTCATTTGAACAAGCTTTGAGTAAATCATTACAAAGGGTGGAGATTATTGGCAAAACTGGCACAATCGTTCCAATTTTGCTGACAGCAAATTTGGTAGATTCTTTTGAAACACTCATTGCATCTCGTCAAGAAGCTGGCATTCCTGAAACAAACAACTTTGTTTTCTCTCAAAGCTGCTTTGGTCATGGTGATAGAAATGGACACATTCGCGGAAGTGACACTCTGAAGATTCATTGCCAACAAGCAGATTTGCAGCACCCTGAACTTATTACGTCCACATCCTTGAGAAAGCACGTAGCCACAATGACTCAACTCTACAATCTTGCAGACAATGAGCTTGACGTTGTTGCTCAGTTTCTGGGTCATGACATTCGCACACACAGACGTTACTATAGATTACCTTCTGCAGCGCTTCAAGTGACGAAAGTGGCAAAACTTCTCATTCAGTTGGAGAAAGGAGAAATAACAAACCCAACTTCTCTGGACAGTGTCGACATCAGCGATGACATCATTGTTGACGAGGAGAACGACGACGATGAAGAAGATACCCATCCTCAAACAGCAGCCTCACAAAAAGGTATTTGAACTAATTAGAAAATGATTTGTTTCTATATAATGCTTGGTATCAAATTTCATTGACAAGCACTAGAGGAGATGAGCTGGTGGCCATACTAAGGCAGGATTTTTTCGTTAAACTGTTAATTAACACAGCAGGAGCTGAATGGACCCTACCACCTGTCAATCAAGTCAAAACTCTACTCCAATCAAATGCAGCCCAGCGCGAGCCTTATTTTAATATTATTGAACCACAATCAAAAGCCAGCAATCGTGAGCCTTATTTTAATATTATTGCACCGCGCAATCAGAAGCCAGCAAGCGCGAGCCATAAATCACGTATTGAACTCGGCTCAAAAGATGCACGGGACTTGTGTGCTTGTATGACTAATCTTAGTAATCAGTTCTCTCGAGACTGACCGCCATCGTTTGTTTTTTTACGTTTTCGTCGTTGCCTACTTGGCTAAAGAAGATGGATCTGGAAGTTTATTGTCGGTAAAACTTTTGTTTCGTTGGAAAACTTGTTAAATTCAGTGGAGCAGGTCGACGGCGTAAATCTGATACGTATTGAAAGGGTCAAAACCGTCAAATTGTACGGACACAGACTGGGAAGGGCTGCATTTTGAGCAGCTGGTTTACGTTTAACACGGTGGGAATTGAGCGCTTGTATGATTGGTCAAAGTTATTGCGAGACTTTTGTCAAGATGTTTGTTTCTTCCCACAACTTGGCGGAGACCCTGACAGCATTTTTAAGTAAACCACGGCCCTGGTATCCAAAAAGAGACTTTTTAATTTTACTCTTTTTTTTTATTTCAGGACAAGGACACCACAACTTCACTGGATATCCGCAGCTGTGTGGCCAGACAGGGTCATCTGGATCGCTTCAGTCTTCTGGTGGTACGCTCTCATCTGGATCGCTTCAGTCTTCTGGTGCGACACGGTCACCTGGATCGCTTCAGTCTTCTGGTGGTAAGCTCTCATCTGGATCGCTTCAGTCTTCTGGTGCGACACAGTCACCTGGATCGCTTCAGTCTTCTGGTGGTACGCTCTCATTTTTCACCTTTGTTTGATGCGTCGAGGTCAGATGCCATGATTGTTTCACCTGTCGGTGCAAATGTTGCCCCTCAGCCCTACGGACTTCGGGGTAACTTTTGCACTGACAGGTGAAACAATCATGGCATCTGACCTCGACGCATCAAACAGCAGTGAATAATGTATAATTATTATTCAGAGGATCGGATAATTGAAGGAATAAAAAACGCTCGCGCTGGACCCGAGTACTCTTCAGACTGGCTCGCTCCCCCAGTATGAAAGTTTTTGTCTTGTGCACGTTTAAGACCAAGTGATTGCTCTGTGTGAATTACAGGCATTCCCTTTGCTATATAAATGCATTGCATGCGAGCCGAGGATGTGTGTGGTGACTGGCCTTTCTCTTTTATTTGATCACAGTGAAAAATATACTGCCGACCCTCTTCATAACTTAACAATATAAATGTTTGGAATGCCTGTGGTGTGAATGTTGGTTTCTGAAATTAAACTTAAGCGATTGTTCTGTGTGTGCTGATCGATCTCTACAATCGTAAACGAGAGGCTGGTCTCGGGATCCAACATCTGAGAAAAGTTCCTCATAATATGTGTAAAAACCATCAACATCACTGTGAGAAAATAAACAATACAAACACAACCAGTTCCCCTGTGGAACATTGTGGACTTTCCCACAACCTGACCTACAAAAATCCTCTGCGTGCGTGTGATGATGCGGGAAATAACCAGCGAGCTGGCTGGCTGTTCTATCAGGCTGCGTGTTGCCCCGCCGGTGTGAATTCCTCCCACTGTTAAGTCGTTTTTGTGAAAAATTAAAGTCTGCTGAGCCCAAGTACTAGCGTACTCGGGGATAAACAATAGTAAACAAGAATTTAAAAAAAATAGATAAAATAAATCGCCTATGCCGGGAATCGAACCCGGATCACTTTGGCCATAGGCGGACGTGCTTTCCACCAAGCCATTAACTCTGACAATTTTGCCAGTGAACTCAAATGCCTAGAGTGCTAACTTCAGGTCGCGCGCACGCGAAGTGGCACATGCACGCAAAGCCTGTAGGTGTCGGTGGCTGGCTGGCAGTTCTATTAGCCGAACAGCAGTTCTATCCCACCGCGAATTGCGCCCACCGCCAAGAGTCGTTTTTGTGGATTATTTCGCATTTAGGTCCCAGCTAACATTATGAAGTTTTAATACGATCAATCGGACCTATTATCAAGTTAGTGTATCAACTTTTGAACGAACTGCGCCCAGTAGTTTCCCAGCAATAAGCTGTTAAATCCAGACAGACAGACAGACAGACAGACACACAATTAAAGTCTGCTGAGCCCAAGTACTAGCGTACTCGGGTATGATGTACACTTATATCCATGTTAAGTTGACCTTTGACCTATGTTTTGATAATGTTTCGACCACCATGACCTTTTTCTACGTCGAAAGTGACTCAATCGAGCGTTTGCTCTTCTTTTTTAGTAAGTTATCAGTCTTTGCGGAACTTGCATGTCTGAGCGCGAGCTTTTCGTCAAATCACTGACCAAATGTGCATAGAAATGTAAACATTTGACAAGGCTTCCTTGGTTTTCGTCTGCTCAGAACCCACATGAAAAACAAGTTACAAGTTACTGACACATGACTGGAAAACTTTCTCTTCTTGTGCATTATACAATACAATTTTACGTATTTTTGGAATGTGCTTTTTCTGAAAGTTTGTTTTGGACAGTTCTATTCCCCAGTGCCATGACATAAGTTGTGAAGGTAGTGCTTTTGTAATTGTTTGCTGTCTGTTGTGGTGTTGTCTGTGTTTAATCTGAGGAAATTCTCAAGCATTGTATCATTTTTCTCTGTGCAGCAAGGAAAGCCTGGTCTGATGATGAAGTCAGCGCTGTGCTCAGACACCTGGAAAGCTACATCCTCCTGGGTCATCTGCCTGGCAAAGAGGTTATTGTCAAGTGTCTCATAGAGGATAAGGCTCTCAAGAACAGGACGTGGCGAAACGTCAAAGATTTTGTAAGAAACAGAATCCAAAAGAACAGGTGCAAGGACTAGTCATTTTTTGTTTGTTTGTTTGCTTAACGCCCAGCCGACCACGAAGGGCCATATCAGGGCGGTGCTGCTTTGACATATAAGGTGCGCCACACACAAGACAGAAGTCGCAGCACAGGCTTCATGTCTCACCCAGTCACATTATTCTGACACCGGACCAACCAGTCCTAGCACTAACCCCATAATGCCAGACGCCAGGCGGAGCAGCCACTAGATTGCCAATTTTAAAGTCTTAGGTATGACCCGGCCGGGGTTCGAACCCACGACCTCCCGATCACGGGGCGGACGCCTTACCACTAGGCCAACCGTGCGAGTCGACTAGTCATTGAGATCACTGTTGTTCATGCTGTGGTTGTCACTTTTTGTTAACAGAGTATTGTCAGGAACATCATTCAGTTCTAGTCATTCTAAGACACAGTTTTTTTTATCAGTTGAGAATTAGTTCTCAGCTGTGTTTACTGATTTTGACAAAAGCCATTAAATTACATATTCTTACTCCAATTCTCATAAATACATTGACTTCAATCTCACATGCTAGATGTCGAAAAAAACACTCAAAATACCTGCCCTTAGAAGGGTGGTAACCAAGCAAAACGAAAAGCCATAGCCGTTGCTATGAACTGACCTTGCTCAGTTACCCATAACACCCTGCGCACCACGTGAGCGCCAGCATCCGGAATAATTAGAAAGTTCACCTGCATTCTCGTCCAAACATAAATATTGTGTTTACAAAATATAATATCGGTACTTTCCCACAAAGTACAAAAAAGTCAACTACATGCAACACACAAAACTAAACCAAAGCTCAGCAACGACAGCGTTTCCTAACAGTGTGGTTGATCTCTCAGGATTTCTACGTTTTGTATTGAGACATGACTGTACAGGGAAAACTCTTGATTAGTATGCTTGATCTCTCAGGATTTATACTTTTTGCAGAGAGACATGACTGTACATGGAAATCGCTTGGTGTGAATCAGAATCGGAATCAATTTTCAGAATCAGAATCAATTTGTATTGTCTTCTAAGCTTTCTTATAAGGTATGTGTGCTTGATTTTGCAGGATTTCTACTTTTTTGTATTGAGACATGACTGTACAGGGAAAACTCTTAATTTGTATGCTTGATCTCTCAGGGGTTCTACTTTTTGTATTGAGACATGACTGTACAGGGAAAACTCTTGATTTGTGTGCTTGATCTCTCAGGAGATCTACTTTTTGTATTGAGACATGACCGTACAGGGAAAACTCTTGATTTGTGTGCTTGATCTCTCAGGAGTTCTACTTTTTGCATTGAGACATGACTGTACAGGGAAAACTTGATTTGTGTGCTTGATCTCTCGGGATTTCTACGTTTTGTATTGAGACATGACTGTACAGGGAAAACTCTTGATTTGTGTGCTTGATCTCTCAGGAGTTCTACTTTTTGTATGGAGACATGACTGTACAGGGAAAACTCTTGATTTGTATGCTTGATCTCTCAGGAGTTCTACTTTTTGTATGGAGACATGACTGTACAGGGAAAACTTGATTTGTGTGCTTGATCTCTCGGGATTTCTACGTTTTGTATTGAGACATGACTGTACAGGGAAAACATGATTTGTGTGCTTGATCTCTCGGGATTTCTCTCTCAGGAGATCTACTTTTTGTATGGAGACATGACTGTACAGGGAAAACTCTTAATTTGTATGCTTGATCTCTCAGGGGTTCTACTTTTTGCATTGAGACATGACTGTACAGGGAAAACTCTTGATTTGTGTGCTTGATCTCTCGGGATTTCTACGTTTTGTATTGAGACATGACTGTACAGGGAAAACTCTTGATTTGTGTGCTTGATCTCTCGGGATTTCTACGTTTTGTATTGAGACATGACTGTACAGGGAAAACTCTTGATTTGTGTGCTTGATCTCTCAGGAGTTCTACGTTTTGTATTGAGACATGACTGTACAGGAAAAACTCTTGATTTGTACGTATGCTTGATCTCTCATGATTTATACTTTTTGCAGAGAGACATGACTGTACATGGAAATCGCTTGGTGTGAATCAGAATCGGAATCAATTTTCAGAATCAGAATCAATTTGTATTGTCTTTTAAGCTTTCTTATAAGGTATGTGTGCTTGATTTTGCAGGATTTCTACTTTTTTGTATTGAGACATGACTGTACAGGGAAAACTCTTGATTTGTATGCTTGATCTCTCAGGGGTTCTACTTTTTGTATTGAGACATGACTGTACAGGGAAAACTCTTGATTTGTGTGCTTGATCTCTCAGGAGATCTACTTTTTGTATTGAGACATGACCGTACAGGGAAAACTCTTGATTTGTGTGCTTGATCTCTCAGGAGTTCTACTTTTTCTATGGAGACATGACTGTACAGGGAAAACTCTTGATTTGTATGCTTGATCTCTCAGGGGTTCTACTTTTTCTATGGAGACATGACTGTACAGGGAAAACTTGATTTGTGTGCTTGATCTCTCAGGGGTTCTACTTTTTCTATGGAGACATGACTGTACAGGGAAAACTCTTGATTTGTATGCTTGATCTCTCAGGATTTGCACTATTTGTAGAGAGACATGACTGTACAGGGAAATCGCTTGATGTGTGTGCTTGATCTCTCGGGATTTCTAATTTTTGGCTCATAAGAATCATAAAGAGTCTGTGTAATGTCGCGTGTATGTCTGGCTGTACGGCCATGTCAAAACTGTAACAATTTGCCCTTAACATGGAAACAATATGTAACATGTTTCAAACTTTGTGTGATGATGACCCTCATTGAGCTCTATGGGTTGATACCTGATTGGAGGACCTTTGACCTTTTTCAAGGTCACAGCTTCAAAGAAAACAATGATGTTCTGTATCTTAGAGACTATTCATCAAACAAAACAGAGGCAGTAACTCTGCTTTTACCTCGACCTCAACAAACTTTAACATTGGGCTTTTCTTGGAAGCTATGGAAGCAAAATCTTTTAGACTTGGCAGGAATATGCCCTGTTTTGATCTTTACAACTGTTCCTAATATGAATTACTTTTGACGTTTTTCAAGGTCACAGGGGGGCTTAGTCCCGCAGTGGGGCACTGCGGTTATGAAATTAAAAGCCCCTCCTGTTTTTGGAACCGCAGGAGCTTTCTAGTTTGCTGTTAGGTAGATTTTTGGTTCCTCTTTCCTGTCATGCTCTCTTTTTCTTCATGAATTCTTTTCTTTTTTCTGCCTTCTTGCTCATTCACCTGTATTTTTTCCAAAAATCTCTTCTCTTGCCGCTTGTCTCGCGATTCATGTATAGTTTAATCTGTTAGTGTTCTGATGTAAGTCCAGCAGTAGATAGGTTAAGCCTATTTTAACATACTGGAAACTGGTAATCTTCCAGTAGGTATTAATTTAGTTTTACTAAAGCCTGCTGGGACACAAGTAATGGGTTAGTGCATTTGTAAACAGGAATCGCTTGACAAGTGGCCCCCTTCATCCCCCCCTTCCT
The DNA here is from genome assembly GCF_037325665.1 of Littorina saxatilis. NCBI lineage: Eukaryota > Metazoa > Mollusca > Gastropoda > Littorinimorpha > Littorinidae > Littorina > Littorina saxatilis. The sequence goes on from NC_090255.1 coordinate 1,136,240, forward strand.
CGTCCTGATATGGCTCTGCGTAGTCGGCTGGACGTTAAGCAACAAATAAACAAACAAACAAACAAACAAAGGGGGGCTTAGAAGGTAAAAAAAAAAAACGCGGGTTAGAGGGAGTCCCATATTGGACGAGAAAGAATTTACCCGATGCTTCCCAGCATGTCGTAAGAGGCGACTAATGGTTCTGTTTCTCCTTTTACCCTTGTTAAGTGTTTCTTGTATAGAATATAGTACCCCCCGCGGGTTAGGGGGAGTCCCATATTGGTTGGGACAAGAAAGACGCTACCCAGCATGTCGTAAGAGGCGACTAACGGTTCTGTTTCTCCTTTTACCCTTGTTAAATGTTTCTTGTATAGAATATAGTCAATGTTTGTAAAGATTTTAGTCAAGCAGTATGTAAGAAATGTTAAGTCCTTTGTACTGGAAACTTGCATTCTCCCAGTAAGGTAATACATTTTACTACGTTGCAAGCCCCTGGAGCAATTTTTTGATTAGTGCTTTTGTGAACAAGAAACAATCAACAAGTGGCTCTATCCCATCTCCCCCCTTTCCCCTATCCCATCTCCCCCCCCCCCCCCCCCCTTTCCCCGTCGCGATATAACCTTGAATGGTTGAAAACGGCGTTAAACACCAAATAAAGAAAGAAAGAAAGAAAGTATAGAATATAGTCAATGTTTGTAAAGATTTTAGTCAAGCAGTATGTAAGAAATGTTTAGTCCTTTGTACTGGAAACTTGCATTCTCCCAGTAAGGTCATATATATTGTACTACATTGCAAGCCCCTGGAGCAATTTTTTGATTAGTGCTTTTGTGAACAAGAAACAATTAACAAGTGGCTTTATCCCATCTCCCCCCTTTCCCCTATCCCATCTCCCCCCTTTCCCCGTCGCGATATAACCTTGAATGGTTGAAAACGACATTAAACACCAAATAAAGAAAGAAAGGTAAAAACCTGAGGTTCTGTATCTCACAGACTATTCTTCAGAATTGCATCAAACTTTGTAGGATTGCTCATGATCATCCCATCAAACTGATCACGTTCATACTTTGTTTGTCATAGTCAACAAAAAATAAGGGTAGTAACTCTGCTTTTCCGCCGACCTCCACAAACTTTAACATTGGGCTTTTCTCGGAAGCTATGGAACCTAAACCCCATTAACTTGGCAGGAATATGCCCTGTATTGATATTTACAATGGCGGGGACGTAGCGTAGTGGTTAGCACGTCTGGTTTGTAAGCCAGTCGGTCTGGCCGCTGAGGGTTTGAACCCCAGGTATTTTTTTTGTATTTCCAGAGTCAACATTCAGTGCAGACTCTAAAAGGACGGAATCGTACCACCCTTGTGTGCATGTGCATGCAGAAGACCAGTGCGCACGTTAAAGATCCCGAGTTTCCATCAAAAGTTTAGGGGCTCGGAAACACAAAGATACCCAGCACGCCTTCCACCAAAGTCGGCGTCGCACTGCCTACGTGGCGGGGTAAAAACTGTGTGGCTCGCAAAACTCTCACCATAAGGTGACCCTGAGAGTAAAAAGCTCAGGAACAAAGAAGAAGAAGAAGATATTTACAATTATGCAAAATATGAATGACTTTGACCTTCATTCAAGGTCACAGGGGTGTCGTCAAAGTAGTAATTTCAAATTAGAGTCGTCTGAGCGTTTGCTTTTCTTGTTTTAAAATGATGTGATCAAAAAAGTAAAAACAGTGCCGTTTCAAGACACAAAAGCAGAGACTGCTTGGAATTGTGCTTACTTTAAAGTTGTATATTTGGAAATTGAATAATGACTTTCAGATAGAAAAGAAATAAACAAAGTCATACGCTTTTGTGTCCCTTTAATCACATTTTCTTTTTCACATTGTGTGTTAACTGAGAATTTCACGTCCTAATAATTCCCCAAAATCTGTCACTGCCGAAAAGAAATCGCTTGATTTATCAGTTGCTCTAGTACCTTGGTCGAGGCTTTGTATACATTTAGGGCAGCTGTAGTTTGAAAATATGCACACAAAAAAGAAAAAAAAAGAAAAAAAAGAGATCAAGAACAAAGGATTGTTAAGACTCAATCTGATTCTCTTTTTTTTTTCTAGAGAATATGTATTACTATATCAAAATCGATGAAAAAACCCTGACATTCACTGTTTTCTCAGTCCATGGCACAGTTGATATTGATTTTGACATCTCTGTCAGCATTCTCTCATGATTAAAATTGTTTCACTCTATTATGTCATAAAACATATTTGTGCAACATGTCTCAGTAGATGGGGCTGTCCTCAATTTCTTTAATTATTTTTTGAGTTTGAAACTTGTTCAGTTATATTTGTGTTTGAAACTTGTTTTAAACTTCAGGTGTGAAGTATCAGATCTATTCCAGTAATTAACTAAGAAGTTGTTTTGTTCTTTCAGTTGAATAATAAACAGTTTTTGTACAATGTTTTGTGTGTTTCTTTTTGTTCCAGTGAAATGTCCAACATCAAACTGAATCAGGTTTCAGAGAAAGGCTCATCGTAGTCCTCGGACTGACATAAAAACAAACAAACGAAAAGCAAAACAAAACCCTTTGGCCATCTAAGGGAGGTAAACATTACCATACACACATGACCACCTTATGATGGTTGAAGTTAGCAAGTCGAGGCTTTGTGTGCATATAGTGCGGTTGCAATTGTACAACATATTATTACACACAAAAAAAGGATTGTGGGGACGCATTTGATTAAGATAAGATAAAATAAAACACGACCATCTAAAGGATGTAAACATTACCATACACATATGACCACCTGATGATGGTTAAGAAAAGCAAAACAAAACCCTTTGGCCATCTAAGGGAGGTAAACATTACCATACACACATGACCACCTTATGATGGTTGAAGTTAGCAAGTCGAGGCTTTGTGTGCATATAGTGCGGTTGCAATTGTACAACATATTATTACACACAAAAAAAGGATTGTGGGGACGCATTTGATTAAGATAAGATAAAATAAAACACGACCATCTAAAGGATGTAAACATTACCATACACATATGACCGCCTGATGATGGTTAAATTTAGCTTACACACATTGACCACTTTATGATAGTAAATGTCAACATACACTACATGGCATCTCTATTCATGTAAAATGTCAGCTTAGCTAAATTTTCAAAATAGGCGAATGATTTCTTTCTAACTTCATTTAGAATTACAAAATAAAGTTTCATCTCAAATCTGGACAGAATCGGCCTGTAAACTCTGCTCATTTTTCCCGGCATCTTAATGATTGTGCAAACTCACTGACCGGATAACGTGGCTCACACCAGTAGGTGTGTTTGTGTGTATGTGTGTGTGCGTGTGTGTTTGTGTGTGTGAGTGTGTGTGTGTGTGTGTGTGTGTGTGTGTGTGTGTGTGTATGTGTGTGCGCGTGTGTTTGTTTGTTTG
>NC_090255.1:1139849-1144849 GCF_037325665.1 Littorina saxatilis
TCCATCATGGCTGGCAAAAATTCTCTGGCTGTCTGCAATATAATTGTTTCACAAAAAATACAAATACTGAACCATGAGTTATACTGAACTTACATCTAAAAATAGCAAACTCAACCCCTTTGGGGTTTTGTTTTTTGTTTTGGTCACGGGGAAGTGTGAACGGTAGTGTTGCAAGGCTAGTTTTACTTCTGGGAAAATTTTAAATTATATTTCATGAGAAAGTTAAACTGCACATGTTAATTTTCAATCAATTTGTTTCACAGGAATTAGAAGTTATTTACCATACAATACCTCAAAATGCCTGGGACTCTCTGCAACCAACCCCACCCCCCCCCCCCCCCCTCTCCCCCACCCACAAAACAACAACAAACAAAAAAAGTCGCGTAAGGCGAAAATACAATATTTAGTCAAGTAGCTGTCGAACTCACAGAATGAAACTGAACGCAACGCAACGCAGCAAGACCGTATACTCGTAGCATCGTCACTCCACCGCCCGTGGCAAAGGCAGTGCACGTGGAATTGACAAGAAGAGCGGGGTATTCGTTGCGCTGAGAAGGATAGCACGCTTTTCTGTACCTCTCTTCGTTTTAACTTTCTGAGCGTGTTTTTAATCCAAACATATCATATCTATATATTTTTGGAATCAGGAACCGACAAGGAATAAGATGAAAGTGTTTTTAAATTGATGTCGAAAAAAAAATTTTGATAATAATTTTTATATATTTAATTTTCAGAGCTTGTTTTTAATCCGAATATAACATATTTATATGTTTTTGGAATCAGCAAATGATGGAGAATAAGATAAACGTAAATTTGGATCGTTTTATAAATTTTTTTTTTTTTTTTACAATTTTCAGATTTTTAATGACCAAAGTCATTAATTAATTTTTAAGCCACCAAGCTGAAATGCAATACCGAACCCCGGGCTTCGTCGAAGAGTACTTGACCAAAATTTCAACCAATTTGGTTGAAAAATGAGGGCGTGACAGTGCCGCCTCAACTTTCACGAAAAGCCGGATATGACGTCATCAAAGACATTTATCAAAAAAATGAAAAAAACGTTCGGGGATTTCATACCCAGGAACTCTCATGTCAAATTTCATAAAGATCGGTCCAGTAGTTTAGTCTGAATCGCTCTACACACACACACACACACACACGCACACACACACACACACACGCACGCACATACACCACGACCCTCGTTTCGATTCCCCCTCGATGTTAAAATATTTAGTCAAAACTTGACTAAATATAACAAAAACACACACCCAGAAGTGAGCGAGCGTGTTGACTTCAAACGTGCGACGGATGTGTTTCTCTTCCATGTCTAGCAGCGCCCCGCCGTAGAGAATGCCGGCGTTGTTGATGAGAACGTCCACCTCCCCCACATCCTGACGAACTTTCTGTGCGACCGAGTGGATTTCCGAGGACTTGCTGACATCACAGGCGTATGAATACGCCTCTCCACCCAGCTCCTTCACTTGTGAGGCGGTCGCGTCATTGTTCTCCTGAAAAGTCAACCACCGAAATTGAAACTTTGCTATGAAAATTGAAATAGGCTGGTGTGATGTCCAGTGGTACCTGCCGTGTGAGATCCCTCTGAGAAGAGGATGCTTTCCTGCGAAGGCCACCTGTTTACTGTTGTCACTCTGTCTTTTAATAAGACAAAAACATACCTGCCATGACAGGCCACCTGCAATCCAGAAGAATTATGCAAGCTGTTGCACGAACCCGGGCTCATATTCTTGAAAAGTCTGCAAAATTATGTCCGTCAAAGTCAACCTGTCGTGTAACTTACGCCCGGTATTTGTTTTTACAGCCCGGTAATGATTTATTTTCGCCTGGTATTCATGTGAGCCTGGTAGAAGGTCTGCAGCTACCAGTGTTGGTTATTTTTAGAATAGGAGATTCCCCATGCTTGCTCTTCTCTGCACACGCGTTACCGGCGTGTCAGTTTCAAAGTCAATAGCAACAACCCAAACAAACTGAATGAAATAAAAACACGGGGAGAATTTTTTTTATTTTTTATTATTTTTTTAACCTCAGTTGCATGCAAATGGCTGCTACCGTTAATTTTTTTGCCTTCTCTCTCATTTTTTTTTTCAAGCAGGGAGCATTTTAATTCATTCGTCTTTTTCTTTTCTCAATCAAATGTTAACATGTTCAAATTAACAAACTTTATCGATAAACTAATATCATGTTAACCAAAGATTTAAAAAACTAATTCCTGTCTAAAATTAATTTTTAAAATCAATTTTGATATAACAACGTACTCTCTTGCACATGAAGAAAATAAACAAAATTAAACAAATGACAAAGAGTAAAAAAAAGTACAGCCATATGGCGATTTGAACTCGACTCAATCGCTTAGCAGGCAAATGCGATAACCGTTCGGCTACGGAGATGACAAAATCTCGACACTGTAATGCATTAAAGAAGACGCCTGCACGCTTTCGCCACAATTAAAGCCGGTATGATCGAGCATTGGTTGAAATCTTTCGGGAACAGTATCTCGTATTTGTCCGCAGTGCTTAAATGACACCATTGTGTGTCCATGAGGGACATAAATCTACAAACAATATTTGAACAAGATTTATTCAGAATTGACGGTTTGAATAACGTATGAAAAGAGCAACATGGACAGTGTTGGTGAAGTTACCTGACAGGTAGCGACTTTAGAGGAGGGGGTTGGGTCCTCAGTCTAACTTTACAGCTCGGAGACACCCAGGTAAGTCTTTCCCGGGGTTTCATAAATTATAACACTTAGCAGACTTATCGAGCGTAAGTGGTTTTACAGGCCAGTACGTGTATATCACTATATGACTTATGAGTTGCAGACTTTTCGAGAATACGGGGCCAGGGCATCGGAGAAGAGTAAATTTCCCTACAGCCACAAAATCGAGTTTTGTCAAATTTGTTTTTTTAAAGGATTTAAAATATTCTTCGGTTGGAAGGAATAAATAGGGTTGGTCGAGGAATCCGAAACATTGATTTTCCCCACTGGTCTTAATAACACACACACACACACACACACACACACACACACACACACACACCACCCACCCACATTCCCAATAAACGCACCCACAAACACAAATACGTACGCTCACGCACAAAATTTACATCAGGAAGCCACCTCCCCCTTCGTACCTTGTTCAAATCCCACAGCACGAGCTTTGCGCGAGGAGCCGCGCGCGTGATCTCTAGCGCAAGTTCCCGGCCGATGCCGTGGCCTGCACCAGTTATGAGGACCACTTGGCCATCGAGAGACTTTCTTGCCGGTGGAAAAATGACGGCAATGAAGGCCTGAAACCACAACACTGTTACGTTGAACAGGAACGAGACGACTTCCATCAACCCCATGTTTGCGTTTCAACACTGACCTTTGACAGTTTAAGGTCCCGGATTTTGGAATCTCGGCAAATTACTGTCTACACAGACTACTTGTCTGTTTTGGAGAGAGAGAGAGAGAGAGAGAGAGAGAGAGAGAGAGAGAGAGAGAGAGAGAGAGAGAGAGAGAGAGAGAGACGGCCCGGAGAGAGAGAGAGAGAGAGAGAGAGAGAGAGAGAGAGAGAGAGACGGCCCGGAGAGAGAGAGAGAGAGAGATAGAGAGAGAGAGAGAGAGAGAGAGAGAGAGAATGACAATTCTTTTTTTAACTTGACGAGGGCCGGTAATAGAGTAAGCCGCAGTGATCTGCTTTTTTTACATCTGGCCCTCGCCCTGCAGAGGGACCATAATCAAACAAAATGCCTAGGGGAAGGGCTCCTAAAATGGACCGGCTCCTTATATGGACCACCTCCTGTTAAGTTCTAACAAACTCAGTAAAGGCACTAGAGCGCTCAAAACAGCGGTTTCTGACTGATTCGCGGTATTCACCCTCTCTGGGTAACTTGCACATGTCAAATCAGTTGCAGCCCGGAAACACAAACCTCAAAACCGGCCGTTTGGCTTTTTTTTTTTTCAATTTTGGCAGCGTTTACTCTAAATTTGCCACCTAAAACGGACTCGTTTCTTTCCACAACCACAGCTGTTATCACACAAACATTGCTATAGTATGTATATAACAGCTAAGACCGTATCAGTGTTACATTTTAGCAGTGTTGACCCCGAGTTTCTACTGCAAACAAAAGGTAATAGCAAAATCCCAAAGTATGTGTGAGTCCCCTAATATGGAACACCTTCAACAAATCGAAGCAAATAAAAGTTAAAGGCTATTTTCATTAATTCATTAAGAAGCTTGCTGAAAATAACCTATAACTAGCCCTCGAGATTAAAAAAAAAACCCCAAATAGTCCTCTTTTAGTGGTAGTTGATAATTTGGCACTTATTTTGTCTCATGCTCACTCTGTTTTTGATAAGCTTCTTTTGTTTCCTGGTGTGCTTCAAGTAATGCTCTCATTAACCTGAACAGATCAATCTAAAGCATATTTTAATTAGTCTGACTTGCACACTAAGTTGTCTTATGTTATTTTGAAGTACAGGGGATTTTTTTTACAGTGATTCGTCTAACGGTTAACCTAAGAGAGAAGGACTACCAAACACAAAATGAAACTTCTTTGCAAGAAAACAAGCTAGTTATCAGCATGACACCATATTAGGAGCCCTTCCCCTACATATCACAACAGATAACTGAAGTAAGAATACATTATACATATGTACATAAAATGCATTGCATAGAGGGAAAGTGTGAGTTCATCGACTGACTGACTCAGTGACAGTGACTGCTTGGCTTTCTGACTGACTGACTTATTTTTACAAGGATAAAAGGTCTTGTCTTGATCTTACAACCTGTCCATTACATGTATACGTTTTATTTGTCTCGAGTCATCATTGACACTGCGCCTGTAATGAGACAAATAAAACGTATAATGCACAAGAAGAATAACACAGATAGGAATGATTGATTGATAATATCAGAATAAAGTTAGAAAAAGTTAAAAAGATCACAAACTGTCAAGAAAAAACCCACACAAACAAACAAACAAACAAACAAACG
>NC_090255.1:1149849-1172349 GCF_037325665.1 Littorina saxatilis
CACAAGTCTACTCCCAAGATGTCTTGTCATAGCTTGGTGCTTGTACTATATCTTATTGTCCACTGGTATTGTACAATGTATCGCGGATGGTAGTTTGTTAGTCACATCATCACCCCCCCCCCCCTTAAAACTTGGAGTAATTTGCCTGATCCTTTCCTATACACGCGCGTAAATTTGCACAAGAAAATCAGGGTGGCTTTTTCTGTGTTATTTTCAAAGAGTAATATATTAAAATAGTTCCCTGCAGCCAAATGATTATATTGAGCAACATGAAACAAAATGATTCCATCTTTCTTAGTTTGGATGTTTTAGCTGCTGATCCAAAAAAAAAACCAGTTCTGATGTTTCGATAAACTACGAAGGGTGTTTACTTCTTTTTCGTCTTCTTCGTTCATGGGCTGAAACTCCCACGTTAACTTATTTCACGAGTGGGTTTTTACGTGTATGACCGTTGTTACCCCGCCATTCAGGCAGCCATACGCCGATTTCGGGGGATGCATGTTGGGTATTTACGTGTTTCTATAACCCACCGAATTGAACTCAGACGTAGATACATGATCTTTTTCGTGCGCACTTGGTCTCGTGCTTGCGTGTACACACGAAGGGGGATAAGGCATGAGCAGGTCTGCACATAAGTTGAACTGGGAGATCGGAAAAATCTCCACCCTCAGCCCACCATGCGGCCGTGGCCGGGATTCGAACTCACGACCTTCCGATAAGGAGGCCGATGTCTTTTCCACTACACCACTGCGCCCGTCCGGTGTTCACATTTTAGTTTAATTTCATGAAATAGTTTGCTACGTTCGTACAGTTCGCCCCGTAGAATCTAAAAAGCCTAAAATGTGAACATCAGTCTCTCCTACATGAGTTAGAGAGACCACAAACGTTATACCTAAACCATACACTCACTCATGAGTATCTGGCTTACTATATTTACTATATTATGTAAATGAGGACGTGCACTCTATATCTACATGTATATGTTCGTGTTTATAATGCTACATTTTGTGGTGTGGTATTTTCATGTGAAAGGTCGCGGGTTATTGTCCTTGCTTTACCAGCCAAGGCGACATGGGACCAGGAACTTTGGGCAAAACTTGAGCAACAACTGGCCGTGCACTTCTCTGGTAAGTTTCGTATTAATCTTATCACTGTTTGTACGCATTTTACCATATTAAATGAATAGATGAAAACCACCAACGGGTCTTCTGTTGCTGTTTGCAATAGAGCCTGTCATATATATATATATAACTACTTCCATTATCTGTTCTGCCAAGTATTTTTTATTTTGTCTCTGTCACTCCAAACGGCAGTTGACAGGGACAAAACACTTCCACAGACGTTTAATTTTGTGTGTGTGTGTGTGTGTGTGTGTGTGTGTGTGTGTGTGTGTGTGTGTGTGTGTGTGTGTGTGTGTGTGTGTGTGTGTGTGTGTGTGTGTAGATATACTCCTGAATAAAAAGGAAGAGAGACAGTGGGGGAAAATCCATACTGAAAATGTGCTGGTAGCATTTTAGAACGTAACTGCTGGACAAAGGCAGAATGGTCTGAATTCGGAGTGCCCTGACCCCGCTTGTAATGATCCAACGGTCCACTCTTGTAATCGTTGACAGTTTTTCCTAGATCCTGTGAACGAATTAACTTCGGTTGCATTCTCAACTCGTCACATTGTGTCCTACACGTAAACCCAATTGGTTTAAACACAATTTTATCTATATATATATATAGACTAGTGTCTGTCTGCCTGTCTGTCTGTCTGTCTGTCTGTTCGCGATGCACGGCCAAAGTTCTCGGTGGATCTTTTTCAAATTTGGACACCGTATTCAGCTACACCCCGGACACAACCTCATCGATGAGATATTTCAACACGTGCTCTCAGCGCGCAGCGCTGTGCGCGTTGAACCGATTTTTGTTTTTTTGGTCGGGATCCACTACCAGTAACTCTTCCTTATCTTCTCCAGTGTTTTCAGCCGCGATTATCTCCCTTCCTCCGTGTGGCGTCAATCCATATTCCCGTTACTACGTTACTATTTTTAGAAGGTCACTGCACGTTACTATTTTTAGAAGGTCTCCAGTGTTTTGCGCGTTTATCTCCTTTCCTTCGTGCGCCGGCGAAGCCGGCGTACACCCGGCAAAGCCCGGGTCCCAGGCGCAGCCTGGTATTCGGCTCTACTTCTTCCCGGCGAAGCGGGTAATCATCTAGTTCCAAATACGTGACATGAAACAATTGACAAAAATGTAGCTGGGACACGAACTCAAGCAAATGCTTATTTCACGCAAACCCCAATTAAAGCCCAATTGCTTGGACGGGCGAAGTGGCGCAGTGGTAAGACGTCGGCCTCCTAACCGGAAGGTCGTGAGTTCGAATCCCGGCCGCGGCCGCCTGGTGGGTTAAGGGTGGAGATTTTTTGGGGACCAAGTGCGCACTGAAAAGATCATGTAATCCATATCAGAGTTTGATGGGCTATAGAAACACGAAAATACCAAGCATGCTTCCTCCTGAGTTCTGTTCACGCGCCTAACACACGTTGTTGAAAGGAGCTCCAAGAATGTGTATGAGTGCGCCTTGAGTCGCCTTGTGATGAGATATGTGCGCGTTATAAATTCTCGTATTTATTTAATTTAAAGTGAGAAGTTAAGGTGTAACAGTAAACTTGAATTAATGCACATTCAAATGAATTGTTTCTTTCCGGTAACAAGGCATATGAAGGTGGATCAGTATTTTTAGGAATTTTTCTCTCTTCATTTTTATGTAGTCTAAACGTGTTCTTTTTTCTCAATCATACGCATGTGGCTTTTCCGTGTCAACAACTCACGAGAGTTGAATCCCTTCTGTGGTCTTCAAATCGAGTTTTATTTTTTATTCATTGTTGATGTTTTGAAAGATAAAAAAAAAGGGTAAACAGTCGGGAGGTCGGGAGGAAAAAATAGGGTCGGTCGAGGGACCAGAAACCCTTTTTTTCCGCCTTATATTTTAGGACGCAAAAGTAAACCCTTTTGCTTTCTTTCAGCCGTAACCCCAAGAACACTGATTCCAGTTCTGTACGAGAAGTCATCTGTTCCTTTATACCTCGAAGCTTTCTCTCCGCTCGTCAAGAGAGGCGAGGAAAACCTGGATCAGTTCTGTGACCGCATTTGCGAGACCATCATTGACAAGAAGAAGGTAATCTTCATTGACGTCAAGGGTGAGAGAGGACCTTTGCCTGCTCTTTGTATATTATGTGTTGAAAGGCATATTTCAGGATCTAGTGTAAACTACTAAACGGACATTTATGAAAGTTGATGTATACAATTTTGGGAGGATTTACTTGCTACATTTTTCTCTTTTTTGTTGCTGTTGGTTGTTTTATTTTTTGAAAGCGTATTTCAGTTTTGGACCTTAAGGCGTCACTGCTAGCTAGTTTTTGTATGGGTTTCACTCTGTCAGTTTTTTCTTGAAACGTGAATTTTGGACTAAAATGTTTGCCAAATCGCGCCCCAGATCACCCGGCTTTGATCTTTCGCGCGATGCTGTCGCATTAAGGGAGATTACGATTGGAATTAGGCCTTGTTGTTCACTGAACAGAAAACAACCACCAAGCGCAAACTTCTCCGCAAGAAAAAACAAGAGGCGAAGCCATCAAGGCTCACGTAAGAAATCGACAAACAGTAACACAAACTCAATCACACAAACACACACACACACACACACACACACACACACACACACACACACACACACACACACACACACACACACACACACACACACACACACACACACAGAGAAAGAGCATAGGTGAAACTGTGCAAGAAAGCGAGACACTAGATCTAGATCTGTCTGTCTGCATGTAGCCTACTTACAAGGACACGACTGCCAACTAGTCTCGGCGCGCTCAAAATAATAATGACCGAGACTGTCAGTACTTCCTTTGCGTGACGTCTACCGTCTTACGTCATAATGTGACGTCAATGTAATGTGACGTCTTCAAATGTTAGAGTTTCTACCACAGACATACACACGCACAGACGCACGCACGCACGCACGCACAGACAGACAAAGTTACGATCGCATAGGCTACACTTACGTGAGCCAAAAACCAGTTATTAGCATAAAACAAATTGTGGTTCATATTCGGGGGTCTCCCCCTGCTAGCCAAGTTTTGCGAGTGACTGCACGTCGCTAGCTAAGCAAACAAAAAAAGATGAGATAGGAAGTCTACTTTATCATACGTGAGAGAGACCACTCATTAGATAATAACATCGTTCAAACCACACGTGTGTGTATCATGTAAATGAGGTTATGTCAAGCAAGTGTGGCAGGGACCTGTTTTTCCACTGCTTATGATGCCAAAGTCACCGAGGCAAAAGTCATTAAGGAAACAAAATTGCGTTTGATAATTCCCCTCGATTGAATTTTTAGAACTAACACGTCAAACACTTTCCAGAGTGGCGTTTCTTTGCTTTGACGTAAAAGATTGTACAAGGTTTGGAAGAGATCGAGGTTCCAAAAGGAGCGTCTTCAGTGTCGCCGCCACTACTGGGGACGTTATGAGTAAAATACACGAAAATACAGTATGTTGGATAAACAGAATACTACATGGGTTGCCGTGTCATACCAGATTTACACTCGTTTTCAATAGTGAACAACTCGCTTTTGCTCGCAGTTCAATATTTAAAAAATACAACTCGTGTAAATGTGGTACGACACAGCTAACCCATGTAGTATTCTCTATGTATCGTTAAAAAGAAAGCAACAACGAAGCGAAAACACGAAGGCACTCAACACCGCTTTCCTCATTAGTTAGCCGAAATTTTTATCTTACGATGGAATCCATTGAATTTGTTTTGATTCAGTTGCTGACTGGAGTGAAGAGCTTGTTCCGAGACCAAGTGCAGCAGACTGGTGAAAATGCCGCTGCCCGTCGTCGTGTGTTACAGACATCGCAGAAAGACTTCTCGGGACCACTGAAATCAGAGCCAGAGGCTGTTCATCTTTCCAACGGTAAAATTGGGTTGATCAGGTATCGGCGCCGTTTGTATAGCAAACAAGTTGCTTGAAGTTTCTTCGTTCTCTTTAAGACCATGATACATGGACTTTGATACTTTCATATATTAACGGGATACTCCTGTTCAAAATAACTGTGCTTGATCGCCTCGAGCTTGGGTTTGGAAAGATGATTCCTCCACAAGACAAGTACCTAAGATTAGCGTTTTGAAAGCTCACTAATTCAAATTTCAGGCAGGCAGACAGGGAGAGAGAGAGAGAGAGAGAGAGAGAGAGGGAGAGAAAGAGAAAGAGAGAGAAAGAGAGAGAGAGAGAAAGAGAGAGAGAGAGACGCAGATAATGTATTCAATAGGCCATAGCCCCTTATGAAGGGGTGTGAACAAACGGTTAACATTGCAAATAATTTAACTCATTTGGCGCAAAAAAAAGGTACAAAATAATAATCGCACAACCTACAGATTAAAACATACATTGGACAGTATTAAACTAAGAGGTTACAACATCTCCTAATTTAAAGGCTTTATACAAATACAGGGACACATTTCTGACAACATTTTCTTGAGGTGAGGCCAGGAGCAAGCTGAGTCTAAAAGTGCTTGGGTTTTTATAATATTTAAATGGGATAAATGTTTCTCTTAATCTGTTTAAGTATGGACAACACAAAACAAAATGGACTTCATCTTCTTTCTTTTCTTTACAAAGGGGACACATCAACTGATCGGCATAATATGTTTTTTTTATATCGGTAAGTATGCACAGCAATTTCTGAAATACCGAATCGAAACCTAGTCATAATAAACTTAAGATGTCTATCCACATTCAACAAAAGATAGGGTTTAATGTCATGTACAGTACAAAATGTCCAATAAACAACAAATCTATCACTATTTTGAATAAGATAATCCCACTCTTGCTATCTGCAATCGACCAACCTTTCCCTATAAACACGCAAAACATCTTTTTCATTAAAAACGCCCTGCTCCAACCACACAAAACCAAAACTGTACTCATACAATTTGCAACGGACACCTGAGGCCCAGTTCGTTTTACCACTTTCATCGATTGTATACAACATTATTTTAATATAATTTATGAGGAAGTCTGTGCGCCTCCATCTTTAACAATTTCAACCAGTAGCTAATGCATCTTAAAATAGAATTCAAATATATCGGATATCTGTTTGTCTCGTCATATACGTAGGCTGTTCCATAATTGTTTAGAATCTCAGAAACAGAAACGCATACCAACAATCTAACCAGGCCATTACGGAGATTTAAGAAACGAAACGTTGGGACGTTTCGTTTTGAAGTTGTGGTAAACGTCATTATTTCGGGGGTCTCTCGCTGGAAAGGTGAAGGTCAACTGAAACGGAACGTGGAACGTCAAAACGCAGTCACGTTTTCCACCCCAAAAAAACGAACAATATTTCGTCAACTTTTGTGAGTATTTTTGCACACTAACAGTTTTATTTGTTGGCCATTTTATGCATTGCTAGATTCATCAACCCTTTCACAGTCTTTCAGCGCTGAGAATGTGTTCATTGGAGGTAGACAACTGTTGTGAACTGAAATATTTTGAAGGGTGCTGATCCTGGTACATTTATCCAACTTCATGGTGAGAAAGCAAATGGCGAAGCAGAAGTAGGTCATCGTATCGAATTTTTATTCTGGCTTCGTATGTGATCAGGTGCATGAATTGAAAAATGTGAAGCTCTTGTGCGTGCAATGCGAGTATGTCAATCCTTTATTGACTCGTGGAGTTGAAATTATGCCATGCCCAGTCAGCGGATCATATCCTGCCATGCCCGGCCTTTCATTCCGAAACGAAACGTGAATACATCTAAATCTTGTCTGCGGCCTATGCCGTCTCGTTACACGTTCCGTTTCGCGGGGTGACTCATTCACCAAACGAAACGAGCTGCAAAACGAAACGTGCTGTTTCTTAAATCTCGCTAATTTCTAGACCAATCCTTTCCCAGCCGACACCCAACTGGCCATCCTCTCAAAAGACCTCATTCAGGCCTGGGACCACGTGACATCAGGTATACCTTGTACGGCCCTCATGAAGGCTCGGACAGAGTCTTAAAGGCTCTCAAACCGTTTTTCCGCGGCTGTTTCTTGACATCCGAGAACAGGCTGAACTAGCATGGGGAGATGTCAAGAAAATAGGATGGATGCGATAACAGCAGTGCTCCCTTTGGTGCCAAGAAATCTGTTGTCGCAAAGGCGGTATGCACATGTGCTTTGTCATGCTGCAGCATAAGCCCTCGAATACCTGTGTCAGGACGGTGTTTGTGCCAAGCCCAGACTACTTTAAGCCATTTCATGATAGAACTGATAAACAAAGGTTGCGTCACAACTGACGACATTCCGTATTGATTCAGACTAGCCATTGCTGATTTTTTCAAGTATTGTCAGGAACCACTCTGCCCTACCCCTCTTCTTCCCGTCACTGGGTTCATGTGGTACCCAACCGGCACATCGCTTTGGCGCCATTAAATATTTGTTTAAGATCTTTTCGAATGCAGAGCTTTTAATGCCCAGGGCATATTGCATTTCCCTGATGAAAATGAAGGGATCTTCTCGTGTTATCCGTTCAAGAGCGCTAATGTTTTGAGGATAACGGATGAAATAAGTAGACCAGGATGGGTACCATTTTTGAGGCTCCATCTACCAGGTTTTAAATTGTTGTACACGTTTTACACCACGGCTCTACAAAGAGCATTCACCCCAAAACATATCACCGAACTGTCATGCAAATCGGCCTCTTTTAAGCCTTATTTTGAGTTATTGTAAGTCATGGCTCGGAAATCGCGATTGTTGAGTTTCATGGCGCAATCTCATACATTGCGCGGTCAGTATCTTCCCGAGTCGATTATATGAAAACGACATAACTCTGGACTGATTTTATTTTTTTGTGTCAAGCCTCACAATAGTCTACTATTTGACGGCGTGATTTTGTTTTAAACGCCGTATTGCTAGGGGGTCCTGATTTGGCCTATTATGGTCCGCTGGACCCGAAAAGAAACAGCTAACTAACTAACTATTGCTAGGAGCCTGGATTCTAAATAATAATGGAACAGCCCTCGTACAAGGTTCGCATTCGAACTCCTAAGAACTTCTTCAATGCAAATAAATGGACTTTTTCACACTGCAGAGCAGCCTTATCCAGTCCGCATATCTCAGCACCATACTGTACAATTGGTTGTACTTGGGAATCAAACAACTTCAAAAAAACATTCAAACTATTATTATTAAGCACAGATAATCTTTGTATAATACACATCAGAGCATTTTTGGCCCGGTTTGAGAGATCGCTACAGGCAGCAGTGAAGCTGAGTCGAGTTGAAAACAATATTCCTAAATACTTATACACGTTTACAACAGGTAAAATATCTCCCCCATATGTCCATCTTTCCCTTGCACTCAAATATCCACCCTTCCTAAACACAATAATGTTACTTTTACTCATGTTTACCTTTAATTGAAGAGAGGACACTGCCCTGCGTAAATTATTTACCTGAGTCTGTAGACCCACAACAGTCTCTGATAACAACAATAAATCATCAGCAGGCAAAATAATAAACAATTCCAAATAATCATCAGTGAATGTGGCACCATGTCTTCCATACTTTTATTTTTACATTATCATACATACTCTTCACACATCTAAAGAATTTACCTTTTATACCATTTGTTAACAGAATTGGCCAGAGCAAAGCTCTGTTGATGGAATCAAACGCCTTCTCAAAATCTATAAAGGCAACATACAGCTTACGATTCAAAGAAAATTGTTTCTGTACAAAGGCCAACAGTGTAAACATATGATCAACAGTGGAATAATTCTTCTTAAAACCAGCTTGATATTCCCCCGTACTGTTATTACATTCAATCCATTCTTGCAACCTGTTATTAATCACAGTACTATAGACCTTGCTACTAACATTACACAGCGAAATTCCACGATAATTATTTGGATCATTCACATCGCCTTTCTTAAACAAAGGGATAACAATGGACTCAGTCCAACTTTCTGGAATACACCCTGGAATTTTTTTTAAAAAAGGGTACCAAACAGTCAATCCCTGGAGAAAAAATAGTTTTCAAAAGTGATCCTATTATTCCATCTGGCCCAGCAGATTTGTGAGGTTTTTAACTTCAAGCTGCGATCAGCACTTCTTCTTTTGAAATAGGACGATTCAAAATACCTTCATCGTCTTCATATTCAATTTCTTTAGCCTCAATTGCATCTTTTTCCAATAATACTTTGAAATGCTGAACAAGTATCAACACAGGTATCAACTGGTATGTTGTTCTTTCTTTATTTTTATTTTGAGGATAATGTCTGCATTATATTCCAAAATTCTTGTTGATCATTTACAGATTCAATAAGTTTTTGTAATGTCAAATCATTATACAATCTTTTCTTTCTTTCTAACATGTTTATATATTGAGAGAGAGAGAGAGAGAGAGAGAGAGAGAGAGAGAGAGAGAGAGAGAGAGAGAGAGAGAGAGAGAGAGAGAGAATGAGAGAGAGAGAGAGAGAGAGAGAGAGAGTGAGAGAGAGAGAGAGAGTGAGAGAGAGAGAGAAGTGTTTGCACGGTTCAATATATAATAAAGTGCTATCGACACGTACTGACAGCGAACATTGAGTTAAAAACTGAATAGGGATACGCTGCGTGTCAATTGCTATACTTGTTTTTGTCATTTTGTGTCGATAACACTACAACAAATTGCTCAGATGACACGTTGTGTAAATAAGACGTAGTAATTACGGCAGTGACTCCGTTTTGTCCTGCATTTTGCTCTCATACAGTGGTGAACCTTGCACACATTAAAGGCACAGTAAGCCTCCCGTAAACCATCACTGAGCTCCCCGAGCCTCTACATACAGTGCAAGCATACTTCCATTTGAACGCTCACCGAACGGGAACATCCTGGCTGCTTTCTGTCGAGAGTGAGACATATTTTTAAAGAATTTATTTTCGTGGACTATCCGAACGGACGATCATGCAGGTGCTAGACCTAACTTTTAAAATCTAAATAATAAATTGACAGCTTGTTACTCAAACATTCTTAAATCATAAAAGAATTATTTTTTCATCAAGACAAGATCAGTACAATTCGAAGTTTTGAAAGTTTGAAAAAAGAAAAGCCCGGAAGGGTGTCACTCAAGGTCGTCGTTCCCCAAGCGGACGAACTTTCTGCATATCGCTTGCTTCCAGCCAACCGCCGCCGATAAGTTCGTGTGAATCGCAGCCGTTTGTTGCGTTTTAGATTCAGAGGTACACAATAACGTGCTATTGCAGATAAACTTACAGCGAGTCGCATTGAAATCACAAACTGACGACTAAATTGTGAAAAAAAGGAAACTGGATCACACAGGTTCACGATGGCTCAGGGGTGAGATACACCACGCAAAAATAAATTCTTTGAAAATTGCTCGCTCTTCACGGAGGGCACCTAGGATGTTATCAAGCGGTGAGTGTTTAAATGAAAGGGTGTTTGTACTGTGTGTAAAATCCTGACAGTATCTGTGATGGTTTACGGGAGGATTACCTTTAACCAGATTACAGATTTTAATATATAAATTCGCAATGTTTTGTCGGCTAGCGTTATAAATAAGCCACGGCAATGGAAAAAAGTCGATTGTATCTTCATGATTCAAAGCTTAACACTAGTAGTTGTAAATTGTTTTTGCCTTTTGTTTATCAGAGAGAGTCAGGCAGCGTATGTCTAGGAGAGGTTGGCAAACCCAGGAAACAGATTATCCCTATGGCCGTCATCAGCCTGCGGACTTCATGTTTCGTATTCACCCAATTACGACCGGAGATTGGAATGAGGGAAGGTCAAGTCCCACCACGAGCGTTGGGTCTTCTGACGTTAGATCCGGATATAGTGACGAAAGCTCAGGTTACAACACCGACTATTTGCAACCTATTCTGAACTTTGAGGGAGACTCTGAATGCTCTTCCAATGAAAACGAAGCCACTTCTTCTCAAGTGACCGCCCCAATAGGTATGCGAAGCATTGTGTGTGTGTGTGTGTGTGTGTGTGCGTGTGTGTGTGTGTGGGTGTGTTTGTATGTGCGTACGTGTGTGTGTGTATGTGTGTGTTTGTGTGTGCGTGTGTGTATGTGTATGTGTGTGTTTGTGTGTGCGTGGGCATGTATTTTGTGTGTGTGGATGTGTAAGGAACATTATTATAGTAGGCTGACCATCAGATCTTTGGTTATTGTATCTCATGTTTTCATTTGTTAACGTTTATTTTTACCAGCGACTGTGATTTCCTATACGTTATGAAGTATGCATGAGCCAGCAACGTTAAGCCGTACAAGTGGTGGTATTTGTTTTTACATGCGTACGCGTGTGGGTGCGTGCGTATGTTTTGTCTTGGCCAGCAAACAATAGCCTGGTCAAGATCAATCAATCAATATGACGCTTATATCGCGCGTATTCCGTGGGTACAGTTCTAAGCGCAGGGATTTATTTATGCCGTGTGAGATGGAATTTTTTACACAATACATCACGCATTCACATCGGCCAGCAGATCGCAGCCATTTCGGCGCATATCCTACTTTTCACGGCCTATTATTCCAAGTCACACGGGTATTTGGTGGACATTTTTAGCTATGCCTATACAATTTTGCCAGGAAAGACCCTTTTGTCAATCGTGGGATCTTTAACGTGCACCCCCAATGTAGTGTACACGAAGGGACCTCGGGTTTTCGTCTCATCCGAAAGACTAGCACTTGAACACACCACCTAGGTTAGGAAAGGGGGGAGAAAATAGCGGCCTGACCCAGGGTCGAACACGCAACCTCTCGATTCCGAGCGCAAGTGCGTTACCACTCGGCCACCCAGTCTCAAGAGAGTTATCCTTCTTGTAAATTTATTTAAAAAAAAAATCAAAATGCAGAAGGTGTTGAGTATAAGGCTAGTGACGGTGGTGGGAAGGGGGTCGGGGTGCTGCAAGTTTGTATAGTTCGATATTACTGAACGGATCGATACAGATGAAAATTAGATCAATTTTGTGTCAAGAAGTCAGATGTGAATAATCCCTTTAAGTTTAACATTATTTAGTGAAGCTGTTACAGCATTTTTTAAAATTATTTTTAGCAAATGGATGGGGGGGGGGGGGGGGGGGATGTAATTCAATCAAGTTGGCATTTTAATGAAACAGATCCTGTGATTGGTCAGAATGCCCCAACTCATTAAAAATTACCGGTCATTAATTGTCGATAATCACTCGCTAAAAAAGCCATTAGCCACCTGCTGGCGAGGCGCATTGATACAACCTCAACTAGTCTCGGTTAGCTTTGAGGGTCATTTTACAAGTAGGAAATATGAAGGCCAACGAAATACCGAGACCATAAGGTATGCGAAGTGATGACGTCGAATACGTGACGTAAGCTGATGCATGAATTCCTCCAGACTACGTCAGTCAATTCCAAAGATCGCTTTTGTGATGAAAAGAGTTTGCTGTCCAGAAACCCGTCAAAAAAGAAGGGAAAATGTGTGTGAAAGAAAACAAAGCAGGAGCAGAGTGATAAGATAGGAATACGATAAGATAGACATATTTCTTGGGACTTGACCCTTGCAGGTAGGTGGACTGAAAGTAGTGTGTGAACAGAACACAACCAATTCTGTCTGTTTACCATCGCATGAAAAGAGATCGTCGTCAGATTGAATTACAATAACATTAACATGCTTCCATTTGAAACTTCTCGGTCTTCATCGTGGATTGACGCCCTCCCAAAGTCTAATTGAAGCCCTCCGTCGCTTCGCTCCGTCGGGCGTCAATACACATTTTTTAAAAAGTCCCAGGGTCCGGAAACGTTCTTTGCAGATAGAATATTCTTTCTTCAACAAAAACATTTTTTTTAAACATCCAATTAGTATGATCATAAAGAGGCAGCCCCCTTATTATAAGTCTTCAAATAAGCAACATGATTTAGAAGATGAAAACGTGTCAGTTTAGGTAGAACTTGTACGTCTCTTCTCGAACTTACACTGTGTTACCTGTCAAATTTTTGATGTTGTTTTCGTATATTTTAAGACAAACTATTAAGAAGACAAATCTTTATTCATAATTGTTTCAGTTTAAAACTGCGCATAAATAATAATGAAATGGCAAGAGGCTGGGAAAACGAAAAGCATGTCCAATCTTCATATGCAGCAATGTGTCCTAGAAATTACATCTGAATGTCAAGAAAAGCGGGATTCGGGCTTACGTCTCCATCTGATATTATTTGTTTTGTCGACATTTTGACTGTGTTATTTCTAAAAATCATGCTAAATGTAAAGCCTGTTTTTAATTTTTGGCGAAGTTTTGGCACTGATTTGTCTTCAATTAAGGCATACACCTCCACTAATTAAAGTGAATGAGAGCCATTTCTGCGGTCTTCTAACCTTTTTTGTAACCCAGTTCTTTTTTAACAGATGCAGAGTTCCAGCGACCAATCTTCAGCAGCTCATGGCAGTTCAGTGAAACCTTCACTTCCAAAGGCGGACAGCTGCAAGCAGTGGATTCCGATGTCATCCTCTCCGTCCCCGAAAAGGCAGTTAACAATGGGAGTGGGGAAGAGCCGCATGCCTGTATGGCAATTGCATTGCATTCAATGGGTACAATCAGATATAAAGCCTTTGGTTCAACAGAGCAAAGTTTGTTCACTCCTGGCGCTACGGACCTGCGAGTGGAGACTTCTTCTGCTCAGAGTACAACGACAGCTGAAGCAACTATCCATGGTGCCATTTCCACTGACTTGAATGGAGTGCATGAAAAACTCAAAATGAGTGTAACTGAATCCATCTGTAGTCCAGTGGTGGAATATTATGCTGGAGAAAATTTTGTTTTCAAGAAACCAGTTTGCATCTCCCTGCCCCATTTTCTACCTCCTGACGCCAATGAGCATGAGGTCAAAGTTTACCAGGTTAACAGAGACCAGCAGGGAGAAATCAACGTCGAGATTTTACAGCTTGTTCAGAGAGACAGTTTTGATGAGACGCACGAAGAAAAGAATGATACCAGTACAGCCGATGCAACAAGTCATCCAGGACAGTTCTACTTTCTGAAGAAAACAGAATCAGTATTGTCACTGATCATTTCACTGCCTATTTTTGTTCTCATGGTATTAAGCAAGCAGCTCCCTTTTTGAGTTTCCATCTATACGGAAGACACGTCAGGAGGAAAACACCAGACGTGGACCTCAGCTTGTATATTTGGGATGGACGGATTGATAACAGCGACTTCCGCAAGGTAATGTCTTTCATCAGTCACTTTTTTATCATTATCATTATATTTTTTTTAAACGTCATTTCTTTTTGAAGTTTTTAACATTCTGAGTTGCAATGATACTGCATGTATTGTAGGGCACAGGGTATGGCAACTTCTTATAGTTCAGTGTTAAAAGCAACGTTTATTGTAGTAAATCGTCACTGTGACGAATTTCAACAGTACATAAGGTAGAAACTGTGTATTAACTGCATCCTTTAATAATTAATGTAGATTTAATCACTAATATTTTCTTGAGCGTGTGTGTGTGTGTGTGTGTGTGTGTGTGTGTGTGTGTGTGTGTGTGTGTGTGTGAGTGTGTGTGTGTGTGTGTGTGTGTGTGTGTGTGTGTGTGTTGATTTGTCCAAAGTGTATAACGGGGGTATATCAAAAAGTTAATGCTTAGTGAAAAAGACTGAAGCAGTAAGTGAAGCAATAAACACAACTGAGGAAACCCTTGAATGGACATTTTTCAACTTCGCATTCCTTTTTTTGCACGCCTAATGTGTACTTAAAATGTGTCTAATTAATTAATTGTTTGCATGTGCACTTGAAAGACCGTTGGGTCAATATATTTGTGAATGTATTGTTTTGTCAATAACAAACTTTCCAACAACCTATCTTTCTTGTTTTTTTATTCTGAATTTTGGAACGTTGACAGTCTCTTTGTTTTTGGATTTGTGTCTAGAAAGAGCAGGTGAACTCAAACGGTGAAATGGTGCTCATCGCACGAAAGACCCTGGGACGCATTGGGGCAGACACAGCAGCTGAAGTTGACGTGGGAGTTCGTATCCATCTTTCATCTCAGGCTGATGCTAGCGACTCCAACGAACAAGGAGTCACTTGGATGCATAAGACTCGAGATGGCACAAGATTGCGTTTTAGTCCAATAAAGGTACATTTCAGAACGTGTATTTTTTTCTCATTCGACAAAAGGAATAAATCTTGTTGCTAAGTTTACGTAACACTTAATGAATTGCGGTACTATAATTATTGTCCCCACAAGTCATGTTTTGCCTGTACGATGTATGCTCAAAACAGAATTATCAAATGTAATTTTTGTGGAGACTTTCGCGTTTTTGACCCAGATTGCAACATCCAGTGGATCTACTCTGCTCCTATATACATCCATGCAACATCCAGTGGATCTACTCTGCTCCTATATGCATCCATGCAACATTGCCCGAGTCAATAAGAAATTAAAAAGGGCTTTGACCTCTGATTTACATAATAATAATGACAGTGACAGTTACAGTGTTTTTTGCAGACATACTATTGACAGTAATAATAATAATAATAATAATAATAATAATAATAATAATAAATGAGCATTTATATAGCGCAACATCATAACTTTACAATTATGCTCTTTGCGCTTGACACATTTAAAATTAAAACACAGTTATACAAGCTGATTTACATCTACATTCATAGTCAGCAACGCTTAATTAAAAGCATACACTATCGAACATACATTACAAAAGATTCAAGGACCTTGCAACAAAAAGGATTTTTGTCTGCTTTAAAAAACCTTACTTAATAATGTCATAAGTTTGTCATTTTGGCCCACACACACTTTGATTATAATTTTCACTGTGATACTGTAGACTCTTGATTTAACTCTACATCCTTTCCAAGGTAGTTAACATTTACAGTCATAACCTTTAGACTACGCCTTCTTTGCGATTGTTCTTAAGCTTCACATGCCTACCAGCTTTTTCCCTCCCGACAGGATAAGGAGGAATTAAGAAAGAATAACACATACTTCGAATATTGAGAAAAGAACAAATTGCCCATGTTATGGTTTGCTGGTACATTCTAGCAAGGACAGGGGGTCCTGATTTGGCGTATGGTCCGCTGGACCCAAAAAGCAACATCAATCAATCAATCTAGCAAGGATAGTAGAGGCAGGACACAGGAGATTGGAACGCACGTTTTATTCAGCCATCTTGAATCAGGGGGAGGGAAGTTACTCCACGAGTACAGAAACATATTAGAAGTAGTCTCCCATTTAGTTATCTTTGAAATTGTACTTGGAACATTTAGGACAAAATGTAACAGCCCATGTACTGAAATACCTAATTCTTGACCTTTTTGCATAATGAATAGGCTAACACGAATGACATCCTTACAGATATCAGTGGAAATGACAAATGAATCGTTCTTGAATTTGTTACAATACAACCATCTTTGGAAACATTCGGGCATCAGCTTTCTGATTGTAAAGGTACTAACAGTATTTAATTTTAATTCCAGACAACTTTATTATATAATTTAAGAAATAATTTGTAAATATTTGAAATTATAACACAGTTATTGTTCACCCTATTTGTTGCCAGAGAATCGAACTTGAGAGGTTTTGCTCATGTCCCGGGCTGGATAGGCCAGAGACAGTGACCTGGGCTCTTCAGGCGCGGAGTGATCCGATAGAGATGAAGTCCACTGAACGTTACCTTGACGTGGGCTACGTTGATGTGGGCTACGTCAGAAAAGGCCAGGGAGAATTTGAGTTTATGCCCGACTCGGCAGCACCATTCGAGACTCTGCCAGTTTGGGTGGAAGTAAGTTTTCTTTCAAAATTTAGATATGAAATCGAAACTTGTTTGGTAATTTGATGAGTTGATAAGAACTTCGTTTTCTAAAAAGAAAAAAAAAGATACAGAACTCTTGTCGTTTTCGTGAGAGAAAAAAAATAATACGGGGTACCTGCATGACTCCAAGACAGCATTTTTTAAATCAACAATTTCACCTTTCCTCATCCCCCTTTTACACACACACACACACACACACACACACACACACACACACACACACACACACACACACACACGCAATTTGGAATTTAGTGATCATGCAATATATTTGACAAAAAGACAGGAGCATGGTAAACCACAGTAACACACACACACACACACACACACACACACACACACATGCACACACGCACGCACACTGACATACACGAACACACACACACAGTTTATGTGTGTTTTTGTTGTTATGTTGTGTTGAACATTTTGAACCTGCTACATTCACTAATCAAGGGAAGAAAAACGTTTGCGTGTGGGTCTTTTGGCTCGGTTTTATGGACTTACCCCTTGACTCCCCCTTTGATTTCCATTGTATTAACCATGCCTTCCATAACAGCTTTATATAAGTTAGACAGAACAAAAAGTTGGAAGTTAAAAGTAGATTTCATCGGTAAAACTGGATTTTTCTCTCCGCATGTTCGTGCGACATTGTTTGTAGGTTTCAATACGGTTGGTCTTTTCAAAACACACACGAATAAGAAACATAACACCAACAAGTTTATGTAGAGAAGCTAGCACCCCTTGACAGATCGAACTTCTAAGAATGATTAGTCTTTGGAGGGTGACGGTGCAGCATCCGTCCGCCAAGGTAATAATTGTGGCCCAAATGGAAAACGTAACAAAGGTAAACAATGCATCACATTTTGTACTCCAACTAAAACATTCATTCCCGTTTCATTTCATGCAAACATTGTATGCTATTGAGGGAACTTAGCTGAGGTATTTGGCATAATTTTAGGATCAAAGAGGTGTTCTGTACAGGGTCATGTGGCCACCGCTTAAAAAAGGGCCCTTTAATCAACAATTACCAGAATGAGCACAACTTTTAAAATCGAGGACGAAGTCAATCAATTATCTATGAAAAACAGTTTGTTTTCTTTGGCTATCTGGCGTATTCCTTTAGTAATGCCAGTCAAGTGCCTGTGTGGCATAAACAAGTTTGAATGCAATGACATGAGAATGAATGTTTTAGTTTGTTACGCAAATTTGTGCAGTATTTTATTTTGTTCTTGTTGCTAAGTTCAGAATAAAAACAAACAGGTTGATAATATCCAAAGATAGAAATGAACACACTAGATAGTTTTCATTACTGATACCAAGTTTGTTTTCTGAAATATTTGAAACTTGATTTAATTTATTGTAGGTGACAGAATGCACGCGCACCCATTCCACGGAACGAGTTTCACCACAAGCGTGGTCACCCATGGAGACAGGAGAACTCCAAGGGGCAATGGCAAACCCACCAAGGTCCGATTCAAACTCTTGCGCAAGCAACTTGCTCCACGGTCCAGGTAGTCTTCCGCAAAGTTATCATCACATACCGAGTGTCAGACACCAGGGACAACCAACTGTTTCAGAAGGGGGATTCGGTACAAAAACAGTTGTCAACATCGCTAAGGTTATTGCAAACAATGTTGACCTCGCGTCAATGCTACATCCACAGGGAAGTGGAAGGGAAAGCTACGTTGAACGGAAGATGAAATCCGCGACTGAAACATGTCTGGCCTCAGGCAGAGCTGGATCAGATCAGTATGTAGAAGAGACAGACAGGAAATCACTGACTTCATCTTCCGGGCAAGGTGCGCATCTGAACGGAAGCGGAAGTGGATGGCACTTTCCGGGTGTAAGGAGTAGTACGAGCAGTG
The DNA here is from genome assembly GCF_037325665.1 of Littorina saxatilis. Classification (NCBI taxonomy): domain Eukaryota; kingdom Metazoa; phylum Mollusca; class Gastropoda; order Littorinimorpha; family Littorinidae; genus Littorina; species Littorina saxatilis. The sequence continues at coordinate 1,168,565 of NC_090255.1, forward strand.
TGAGCCGGAGAGACGTCCATCATATTGAACGTTCTCACGATGAGGAAAGCATTGAGACAAATGGAGAAGACATGAATGGGTCAACACTGCAGGCAATGGAGGCTGCGAGCCCTGTGTCTCTAGAACAGTCAAACGGTTTCTCGTCATCCCAGAACAGAGAGCGTCACTCCTTTCAAATTCAGAGTCCTGTTCCTTGCTCTGCTGACGTGGCCACTAACGGCACCAACGGGAGCCATGTTCCAGAAAACGACGATTAACTCTCAGAAACGTTGACCAACATGGATATTGTCGAGGACTTAGTTATAAGTACGTCGGCAAAAGATGTTTGCTCTCTCTGAAGTAAAAAAAACACCAACAACTGTGGAAGAAATGTGTATCTGAAAATCATTTGCAGCGTACATGTACATATTTTCTTAGTAGGCGTAAGGGAGACACCTATGCGACGCATCTCTAGTAGGGTAGTTCATTTAGAAATTCACCATATTCATTTTTCTGCTTTTTTCGTGCTAGTGGACTAAGAGCATGAATGCAGGGACAACCCGCTTTTTCCATTTGTAAAGAATGTGGATGTGTGTGTTTTGTATTCCCCTAGCAACAACAAAAAATACACCTAGCTACCAGAATGAATTCGTGATAGTGCAGGAGCGAGGACTTGACAATGTGTGAACTACATGTACTATTTTGCTGTTGAAAGTTTTACTTTAGATAAGATACATTTCATGTGCAAACAACACATAACATTATGCATTAAGATCAACACGTACACGCCTATAGTATCCCTAGAATCGAAGGAAACTGCCATCTCCAGTATTGTTCTTTGTGTAGTCGTCAAGGGAAGCTTCTTATTCACATTTCGTCTTTCAGCATATCAAAACAGAAGTGTACATGTGAGCAGAGTACTAGTATGACACTTTTATTTCTTTCAAGAGAAAGTCACACCTACGCATAACGGGGGTAAGCAAAACTCCCCTTTAAACCCCCTGGACTGCGGGAAGAATTTAGTTAAAACTTAAAAAGTCATAACCTGTAAGATATAATAATTATATACAAACTGAGAGCAAGGTCGTCAAGGGAGACAATCATTTTGCTGCACTCCAAAGTGCAACATACAGCACGACGGTTTTGATTATGATTGAGACTCGGACGAGTTTTAAAACTTTTAGGCGGGCAAATAAACAGTCATCTTTTGTCAAATTTGGTCAAACAAGGGGAAAACATGGAACATGTTTAGATATAGTTCTTGCATTTTCAGTTTTTTTTTATCCTGGATATATTTCGGTCAGTTTTTTTTTTAAACTGTGTCAACCCATGGTAGGACTAGCTACACCTGAACTTAATAATCTTACCCTTAACTACTGATCGACTAATAGTGTCGGCCCAGTCTGTCAGCCCTTGGTAGGACTAGCTACCCCTGAACTTAATAATCTTACCCTTAACTACTGATCGACTAATAGTGTCGGCCCAGTCTGTCAGCCCTTAACAGTATTGTTGATAACATGTTTTGTTTGATTAAGGGTATTCAGCTGGTAATTCCTTGTTTTCACTACCTATTTTATTCATGTTTTTAGTACTTAGTTAGTGGACGAATTTTTTGCAATGTATGTTTGATGGTGTATGCTTTTAATTAAGCGTTGTTGACTATGAATGTAGATGTAAATGCTTGTATAACTGTGTTTTAATTTTAAATGTGTCAAGCGCAAAGAGCATAATTGTAAAGTTATGATGTTGCGCTATATAAATGCTCATTTATTATTTTTATTATTATTATTATTATTATTATTTAAGTTATTGAGACATCCCAGTGCACTAAGGGATTTATAGAGCAAATCGAGAAAATTCATTATTGAACGAAGCGCATAGCGCTGAGTTCAATAATTATTTTCGAGATTTGCTCTATAAATCCCTTAGTGCACTGGGATTGTTTCAATAACGATATTGTCAGTACCGCCATAGAAAAAAGAAGATTCCAAACGCACATTTTGCTACGCGCATTTGAATAGGCATAACTGTGTGGTTAGGTCGTCAGTGTACAGTAAGATCTACTTTTGTGTGGGGTGTCTCAAGTGTGTCGTGCTTTCGTCACACGCATTTAATTTTCTGTTGGTAAATTCCAGTGTAGCGTTAAGCTGAACAGTGAGGATCTTTCAGAGAGACCTCATTTGAACTCGGAGAAAGGACTGTACTCTTCGTTATTTGCGATTCGAAACCTCCAGTCGAAGTTCGACGGATTGACTGTGCGGAGTGACTCCCCTTGAATTGACTCGAAGTCGAAGGACTCGACGGTTGCACATTTTCAAAATAAATGTGGCATATTTCTCGTGTTGTATCTTCACTCATCGGGGAGTCTGATACTAAATATGAACGGTAAGAATGCTCTGAACCCTACATGTTTTATATCCCCATCGTTTTTTGGTTCATATTATTATTATTATTTTTATTATTATTATATTTCATAGCATGTTTTCCATTTCATCCAAAAACATGGGAGAATTTCTAAATTACACGAGATGCGTATGTATAGAGGCTTTTGTTCCCTTGACATTTGTGTATGATTATACCCAAACAAATATTCTGCACATGAGATCAGTATTGTCGCGCTATTACCTTTGAAACTGTGACTGTTCGTGATTTGAGGAGGATGGAAATAGTATAATGATTTTCTTCGTTTCTGTGTGACTGTGATTACAGTTTCTCTGCTCTGTTTACCTTCATTGTTGTTGCCATATTTAACTGTTTTTTGTTGTTGTCTCTTTCAAGATGGTGCTGACTTCTGCTGTAGATTCTGAGAAAATGACCTAATGATTAATTTAGTTGACAGTTAGTTTTCATATTTTGTCTTGCTTTTTGGAAAATATCATGTATATAAGTAGCACTACAGTTTATGTTAATTTTTTTGTAATCCTTTTATGACATTAGATAACATTACCTGTCATCTACGTGTTATGTAAACGTTAGGCATTTCTTCCCTCTCCTGAAACCAACCTTGTAAACCACCGTCCAGCATCCTTCCACTTTGGTAGAAACTTAAACTCTACATCCTGACCACTTTCTGTGCTACCCCCCGCGGGTTAGGAGGAAGAATTTACCCGATGCTCCCCGGCATGTCGTAAGAGGCGACTAACGGATTCTGTTTCTCCTTTTACCCTTGTTAAGTGTTTCTTGTATAGAATATAGTCAATTTTTGTAAAGATTTTAGTCAAGCAGTATGTCAGAAATGTTAAGTCCTTTGTACTGGAAACTTGCATTCTCCCAGTTAGGTAATATATTGTACTACGTTGCAAGCCCCTGGAGCAAATGTTTGATTAGTGCTTTTGTGAACAAGAAACAATTGACAAGTGGCTCTATCCCATCTCCCCCCTCTCCCCGTCGCGATATAACCTCGAACGGTTGAAAACGACGTTAAACACCAAATAAATAAATAAAGAAAGACTTTCTGTGCTAAGTTTGAATTGTTTGCTTGACTGACTCAAAATTAGTTATTGAATTTGCTAATTAAATTTGTCATTAAAAGCGATTTTTCGCAAACGGATTTATTGTATTCCTCATCTCCTCCTGAATTCAAAAATATATAGATATGTCATGTTTACTCAAAACTTTGCTCGGAATGAAAGGAAATATATTCAGTAAGTACGGACGCGTACGTGCTTCGCGGCGGCGAGCGTGACCCGTCTTGTTCTTGGTTATCCCGTCTGTTTGAATGTAGTCTCGGCGATTATTTGTTTGTGGTGTTTATCTTGATTTTGTGTCTTCATATCGCTCCACGTAACTTTTTTTTTGTTTTTTGT